>NW_011495018.1:18256991-18263065 GCF_000754665.1 Bison bison bison | reverse complement strand
TAAAAGCTTGACTGATAAGAGGCCTGAAAATCCAGACTCCATTTGTTCTCCTCATTATTATTCTCTTCTTGAGCACCTATTATGTCCTCTGGGCAGCATGAGCCTTAAAAGATCAAATTCTTTCATTGTTTTTATGTAGTGCATTGCTGTTTAATTTTTGCAAGTTCTGATTTCCTCTTGAACATCACGGGTTTCATGGGGTTTCTCTAAGCATTCTGAAAGGTGTTACAAGTGCTGGTGATTATGGGTGTAGGCAGGATAGACTTCCACCAGAAGGTGGGATTTTTCATACTGTGCCGTCGAAAGTACCATCCAGAGCCAGTGCTCAGAACAGCTCCTTTAGAGCTTGTCCTCTTAATCATTAGGCTTTGCTGTCTCTTCAGTGTTGTGTGAGCTTCCTATAACCTGTTGTCTCAGCTCTGCTGCCTGTGACATAATCTGAGAATAGGCTGGTCTGGGGGCGGAGGGGAGCTAGAACCTGGAGGATTTTAGGAGGCCACAGATCAGAGAGGCTGGGTGGCCTGGATTCAAATCTCACAACATTGAGTGAAACTGGCCTGGGCCTACTACTATCTCTGCGCCCCCCACCCCCTCTTTTCTTTTCCTGGCAGCCATTTTGCTTTAATAGGACTTGAAATTTTTAACCTAGTTTTGCTTTGGGGGAAAAAATGTGTTAACCATGTGGCTTGTCAAGACATCACTTTCTAAAAATCTCTTGATTGAAAGTTTGCTCTCAGCACTGGGGTTCTTTCTAGGTACACATCTGCCTTGTTAATCAAGTTCTCTGGATTTTAGTATTTCCACTGACAAATGGAAACGCTTAGCAGACAGGCTGGGAAGGAGTGGCTGTCCTCTTCAGAGTGACTAAAGCGCTGACGAAATACTTGAAGGTACCTGGCAGGACACTGCAAAATCCCATGGCCTTTCAAATCTGTAAGGAGAAGGAAGTAAGAGCAGTCAACACAAGTGGTAACTGGTCGGTGGGTGACAGGTAAGCACAGTGTCCTGGCCAGGGACCCAGTCTATGTGCTTTACGATTTGTATTTATTACACAAATAGTGTTGCCAGAGCCAAAGAGAACAGTTTTTAAAAGAAAGTGCTCATAACACACCTACAGTGATCTTTTCTTCATTATTTTTTGTCTTTATTTAAACGTTGGTATTTTCCTTTATGTGACTTTAGTACAATTTTAAGTTCTGCCTTTTCCTTTAACTTAACATGGTAGCTTACTATACGTAGTGAATTTGGTTTTATAGTTGATCTTTCCTAATCAAGTTATTATGGTGTTGATAGAGGTTCAGGAAAGCCGAGCGGCACGTTGGCATGCGTTAGTTTTCCAGAAAATTGAAGGGCTGACTCTAATGTGGCTCAGGCTTCCACCACCTAATGGTTAAGAGCGCTGAACTTTGATAATTGGGTGCTGAGATCTATTGCTACTGTTCTATGCTGTCCACACGGATCACTTGCATATATTAATTTTAAGGTGTTCCATGATAATATTGGCGATAAAGTAGGTCTATAAACAAAGCAGGCAGGTCACCATGTGGAGGAGGTAAATATGGTGGATTCTAGAAATAGCCCCATTTCCTGCCCAAGTATTCCCTGACAAACAGACTGAAAGGCAATACTTGAAGTTGGGTTAAGAATTCACTCATTGTCTTTGTCAGCTGTTGGTACTTGATAATTTAATCAGCATCAATCCTGGCACCTGCTCGGTGGGGTGTTAACCAGGTGAAGTTTGCCTCTGCCTTGCACAGAGCACTGAGGGATGGCCTGGAATGCAGGAGGCCAAGAGGAGGGCTGACAGCAAGGGTGGCTTTGGAGCTACCTTATTAGCAGAAGATTGAGGTGTGAGCTGGGTGCCGTGACAGGAGGTGCTGAACAGCCAGGGGGCAGCATGGGAGCATTTTGCACCTGAGGGAGGAGAAATGGAAGGAGGAAGATGAACGCGAGCTTCCCCATCTTTCCCGAGCCCGGGATGATGGATGACTTGTCATCTTTTGTGTTTCCGCTGGGGCAGCTAAATCGGAATCTCTCTACTGAGACCAGGGGGTGAAAACTGGAACTCTGTGGACCGTAAGCAGCTTGCAGAGTTGTTGTTGTTTTTTCCCCAGTATGCACGGTTTTCGTTTGTTTTTAAAATTGAAATATCATCTACATATCATAAAATTCACACATTTTAAGTGTAGTTTTGATGAATTTTGGTCATGGGATGCAATTAGGTAACCACCACAATACATCTGGACAGAGACCAGTTTTGTATTCAGTTCACTTCCTCCATCCCTGTCCCAAGCAGACCTTGATCTGCTCTCTGCTGTTAGTTTTGCCTTTTCTAGAATTTCACATAAATGGAATTATCCAGCACATGATCATTTGTGTAAGACTTCTTTCAGTCAACGTAGAGATCTTGAAATTCGTCCGCGTTGTTGTGTGTATTACTATTGCATTCCTTTTAATGGCCGAGTAATATTCCATAGTAGAAATATGCTACAATTTGTTTCTCACTCACCAGTTTATGAGCCTGTAGGTTGCTTCCAGTTCAGAGCAATTATAAATAATGGTGCCCTGAACATTTGTGCACACGTCATTGTTTAGGTTTTCGTTTTTGTTGAGTAAATATCTAGGGGTGGGACTGCCAACTCATAAGATATGTATATATTTTAATTTCATAAATTAAAATGGATTTTAATTTGGACCTGCCAAACTGGTTCCAAAGTGGCTGAACGTTTTTGCATTCCCATCGCGATGAGTAGGAGTTCCAGTTGCTCTGCAGAGTTACTCTTAAAACTTTCAAAATAGCTGCCCGCAATTAAAACTGAAAACCTTTTAGAGGAGCACATGGTCTCCAGCACACTCTGGTTCCTGTTTGACGATCTCGATAATTTACTTCATCCACCTCTCTCTAAAGATTCATGACCTCTGCTTTAGAAACTCTGAGCAGCACCCTGTCCCATCGTATGCGGCAGGTATCATGGCTGAGAACATATCTGTAGAGGAGGTGAATCTGGATTCTCAGTCTTGCCATTTGTAAACTATCCCTTTGAACAAGTTACTTAACTTCTCTCTGCATGAGTTTCTTCATCTGTAAAATGCAGATACCTCTTTTAATGGTTTGTGGTAAAAATGAAATAATACAGAGCATGTCAAGCACAGGGCCAAGCCCAGAGAAAATGTTCAGTAGATGGTACTTAATTTTTTTTATAAATTGTTGTTTATTTTGTTTACTACACTGTGTCTTCATTGCTGTGTGAGGACTTCCTCTAGTCACAGTGAGCGGGGGCTGCTCTTCTTTGAGATATGTGGGCTTTTCATTGCACTGGCTTCTCTTGCTGTGGGCCACAGGCTCTAGGCTCACGGCTCAGTAGCTGTGGCTTGAAGGCTCCAGAGTTCCAGCTCAGTATTTGCTCTGAAGCATGTAGATCTTCCTGGTCCAGGGGTCGAACCTATGTCCCCTGCATTGGCAGGTGAATTCTTAACCACTATGCCATAAGGGAAGTCCCTAGATGATACTTATTAGTACCACAGTCTAGTCCAGTGATTCTTGACTGTACGTGTTTGTATCAGAGGCACCTGTGCAAAATTTTAAAAAGCATGGACACCTGGGTCCCTCCCACAGCTCTCCTCAAGAATCATGATCTTCTGGGCTGAACCTGAGCCTGTGCACTGTTTAAAAGTTGTGTACATAATCAAGTTGAGTAAACCTGGTCTTCAGTCATTGGTTGCCTGAGAAGGCAGTAACAAGAAGCACAGCATTCTAAACTCTGTTCTATCACCAACTAGCTGTGTGATCTTGGGCAAATCACTGAACCTCTCTGCAGGAGGTTTAGCTAAGATCTGCCTAGCACATTTAGCCTTAAAGAATTATCAGTTTCTTCCTGCTAGATCACAGCTGCAGTTGGAGACAGATGATTTGATGGTGGTGGAGGTCTGTACCTGCTTCTGGAATAATATATCGAAGGCAAATCTCAGACAGAACTCTGCCACACTTAGAAACATGTTTTAGCAAGTAAGCACAGAAAAGGCCCTCCACCTGTCCTGTGGGCCCACCAAGCGTCTGTCCTCTGTTCTGACAGGAGGGTGCATTGACAGCCGGCAGCTTACAGGGAAAGTTCCCTCAAGTTTGATGTGAGAATATTCTAGCAATAGGAGTTGGCTAACCTTCTAGTCAAAGTCAGGTGATAGACTCCTCCTTTAAGTGGATGTTGTTGTTCTTTTAGTTCTAAGTCATGTCCAACTCTTTGCGACCCCATGGACTGTAGTCCCCGGGGCTTCTCTGTCTGTGGGATTTCCCAGGCAAGAATACTAGAGTGGGTTGCCATTTCCTCCTCCAGGGGATCTTTCCAACCCAGGGATCAAACCCAGGTCTCCTACACTGGCAGCAGATTCTTTACCACTGAGCCACCTGGGAAGCCCTTAAGTGGATGGACCAGGAGACTAATCCTGAGTGGACAACTCCAGTCCAGGGGAAATAGGCAACTGGGGTCACTAGAAGCAGATGCCCTTCCCATGCAGGCTGTGCGTGCTGATGATAATGTTTCTAACCAGTCCACGTAACTTCAATACCATTTCTAATGTCCTCATTAATAATTATTAGTTATGCTGATCAAAAGTATAAGATGAAGATAGGTGCTACACTTTAAGAGCTGCTTCTGGAATATGGTATTTCGTTAGTCTCATAGCTGAACTAAACAGTGTATTCCCATTAGGCCACTTCAGTCACTGAGTGTGGATTAAAACCAATACACACATATATGTCACACTATATATATATCTATATCTATATATATCTATATATATATAGATATAGA
Organism: Bison bison bison; assembly: GCF_000754665.1. Taxonomy (NCBI): domain Eukaryota; kingdom Metazoa; phylum Chordata; class Mammalia; order Artiodactyla; family Bovidae; genus Bison; species Bison bison. The sequence continues at coordinate 18,258,257 of NW_011495018.1, read as the reverse complement.
TATATATGGAAGTATTTTAAAGTTGGGCTTTCCCTGGTGGCTCAATGGGAAAGAATCTGCCTGCTAATGCAGGAAACGCTGGTTCAATCCCTGGGTTGGAAAGATCCCCTGGAGGAGGAAATGGCAACCCACTCCAGTATTCTTGCCTGGGAGAATCCAATGGACAGAGGAACCTGGCGGGCTACAGACCGTGGAGCCGCACAGAGTTACACATGACTTAGTGACTAAACAACAACACATTTTAAAGTTAATTATGGATAACATGAATTCTCGTGTCCCATCCAAGCAGAAGATTCAACAATTCTGCAAATGTTTGGTCCTAATAGGTACACTGCTTTCCAGCACAACTTGTCATTTTTAAGCCTCCTCTTTCTGGAAACCCCTCTGAATCCCCCAGGCCCCGTTAGTGCCCTTCCCTGACCTGTGTCCTCCTAGAACATAAATTGCCTCACGGCAACTTATTTCAGCCCAGGGAACATACATTAAGGATTCCAAACTTTATAAAGTATCATCATTTTTGACTTACCTACATTCAACAGCGTTATTTCCCAAACTTCAGTGATCAGAGTAGTACATCACAATTTTTTTTTTTTTGTCTTTTCTAACATCTCCAGTGCTATTTTTCTTTAAATTAGCACACTTCTTTTTTCAACTTAAAATATATTCTTTAGCATTATCCCACAGAGTATGGTTCCCACATGGATTAATGGTTCAAGTGTGTTCGTTATGCATTTTTTTCACATGTTAAAGTAAATGCATAATTAAATGTTTTAAATAAAATGTTGAGTGTTCAAAAATATTTAAAATTAAAAGTGATCCTCTCTGTGTTGACTAACATCAGCTCCCGCCCCTGTGGTGGTCTGCACACTGCACCATGCGACCCCTCACTGTGCTGTATTTGTGGGGTTCCTTCCCGTCTCCCCTCTTAGACCATAAGCACTCAGATGTGGTCTCAAAACATAATGAAGCACCAAAATATGTAGAAGTGAAGTGATGCCTGTTCCTCTACCTCCTAAAACTTTTGAAAATGATTGTTTTCATGTCATTCTAAAGATGGAGCAGGGTGGAGTTGGGTTATAAAATGATTTTAAATTTACCTGACATGAGGCTCATGGAAAATAAAAAGAGCTTGAAGAGTTTCCAAGTAGAAAAAAGGCAAAAAGAAGCTATCAAATTATCATCTCAGTTTCCCAGAGGAAGTACAAAAAGTGAATTCAAAAGCCCTGTTGCTCTTTCCTGAGTCACACCCTTGGAGATGTAGGAGGT
>NW_011495018.1:18250106-18256891 GCF_000754665.1 Bison bison bison | reverse complement strand
CAAGACTCTGTACACATGTAGCATTTTCTTGGGATCATGTGTGGTCTTCAGTCTCTGCCCCACTGAGGAACTGGGAACCCCTGATTCCAAACTTAAAAATGCTTTATCCATTTTAATGTAGGCTATCCCCTGCCTCCCCAGTCCCAACCTACTAGTTCTATGTTGTAGTTGCCCGCTTTATTCTGTCGCACCCAAAAGCATTTATGCCCCTTGAGGGCAAGGGCTGAATCTTTCTGCTTTAGACTTCCTGTGCCTTACTAGTTCCTTAGACAGAATGGACACTGAAGAAGTATTTGAATGAATAAATGAGTGGGCAAACGAATGAATGAATGAACAAACAAATGATCAAAGAACAGATGAGCTACAATGTTTTGGTTTATAATGAACTTTGCCCATGTAACTCTTTGCATTTTAATAAAGATCTGGAAGTGTTAGTTGCTCAGTCATGTCTGACTCCTTATGACCCCATGGACTGTAGCCCACTAGGCTCCTCTGTCCATGGGATTTTCCAGGCAGGAGTACTGGAGTGGGTTGCCATTTCCCTTCTCCAAAAGACCTGGAAGGAAACACATTTAAGAGAAAACTTTCTAATGTCTGGAAGCATGCTTGTAGATATGAGGGTTAATCTAATTATTTTGAGTAAGTTTTTACTTCTCACCTCCTTTCAACAAAGTTTGATGATTCAACCTTAAGAAGTAATCAGTCTTAATCTCAGAAAACAATGTTCCAAAACAAATCAGTTGACTATAAGTTATAAATTAATCTTCCACTGATTTCAGTTACATAGGAAATGTAATACATGAAATGTTTTTGAGGTTTGTCTCTCCATTGGTTTCCAGAAATGAAAAGTTGGGACTTAGAGAAATATTTATCTTAGCATAGTACCTACCTTGAACTTTCCTATATGGTATTTGCTGATATAATTTCAGATTGAAGCATTAGCATTTAATTAGGTATTTTGGAAGTTCAAGATTTCTGGTTTGGGGGTTGATGAATTCCTTTAACATTGGTTAGATCCAGATTGAGTAGAAGAAAAGGGACATAAGTACTTACATTAACAACATCTAATTTTCTTAAGCCCTTTAAAAATATACTTTTAAAATGTTTAAGATAAAAAAGATAAGTGTTGGTTTATTTGCATTGGTTTTGCTTATTTCCCACAATTGGTGAGGTTGTTTGTTTGTAAAAAAGAAAGTGCTGCAACCTCGATCACCCAGTCTCAATTTGGGACATTGCAAATGCTCTCTATACATTAAACACACGTTTGCAAGTATGGCGCCAATTTGTTATGGACAGTTCCTCCCTACACTGTTTAGAATTTTTGGCAGGCTTATCCAAGAAAAGCACAGAGCTCAAAGCAGCGGGAAAGACTGTTGAGGGTGCGTTGTGTGCCCACCAGGCAGGCATGTCCCCTCACCCACAGCCCTGGAGTGAACGCCCATGATTGTGAAGTTGGGGAAACTTCTCCTTCAATAGCCCTTTTATTCCACACATGACACATCCCACTGAGGTTAATGATGGTCACTCAGAAAACAGAAGAGGCTAAAATTCTGTTTCTAATCATATTTGCTGCCTTCTGAAAAGTTTGATTGAAGTACAAAGTGTTACACAAGATTCGTTAAGGACCATGTTACTCCACCTAACATTGTACAAAGTGCTCTGTTCAGAAAGAGCCTCTTCTTTCTACTTGCCTCCAGTGAGTTTTGTTTATTGAGTATTTCATGTCTAGAGAAAAGTGTAAGTTCAGGTAAATGATTATGTGTATTCACGTGGGCACATTGAGAGAAATTCAGAAGTGTGATCTCAAGATCAATATCTCCATCAGGGCTGTTTATTTTCTTCTATTTTCTGTAAAATGGGGTATGTTCTTTGCTTATTTGGCTGAAGACTAGGGGCCTCCAATTAACTCCAATTAAATAGACTGAACAATCCCAGCTGGTTCTGAGTACTGCTCTCCATAGTCTTTTGCTCAAGCCCATGAGATTTAGGGATGTTTTATAAGTTTTGTAGTATAGACATTTTTCCCGAGCCTGATTTATTAGCATTTGAAGACTAACTTCAGTGAAATAGCTTCAGATATCAGTGTATACTCAGTATTGACAGTAAATAAATAGTTTGCACTATTGAAAATAAGACACCATAATAATAAAGAAGCGTGAGATTGCTGAAAGGAATTTGCCCATCAGTATATTTGTTTTGGTCAAAAATAAAACTATTGGGACTTCCCTGACAGTCCACTGGTTAAAGAGTCTGAGCTTCCACTGCAGGAAGTACGGGTTCAATCCCTGGTCAGGGAACTAAGATTTTGCATGCCACACGGCACAGCCAAAAGATAAAAAATAACATGAAAATAAAACTATTAACCATAAACTGAGAAAGCCTCTGCACAACCTTCCTCCATTATGTGGTCAGATTCTGTTTCCTTAGTTTTCTTAATTTGGGCTGAGTCTCCAAGAAGGAAAAATAATCATCATTGCTTTGTCTGTATGCAATCTGGAATTTGTTTAAGCAGAGGTCATAGCACCCAGAGACAGTGCTTTTTTCTGCTGAGGAATTGTCTTTTCTTGAGTTTGTACTGAACCGCATGAACAAGTCATTAAGTGACACAAGTGAAGGGGAAGAGAAAAGTATTCAAAAATTCTCTGACCTCTGCTACAAGGGTGGCTGGCAGAAGACACTGGCTTTAATTGTTTGTTTCTTTCTTGCCAGTTTTTGTTTCAGTAAAACATTCCGTGATCTTGAGGCAAAAGGTGATTGGGAAGGCCATATTTTGATTCTAATGGCTATATCTATTTTTCTTTATTCAGAATGATCAAAAATATTTTCACAGGCATAATCAAATTGCATTTACACACAAATCATTCCACAGTTTAGCAGAAAGAGTCATTTTAATTAATACTGCTTAGGAAATGTAAATCCAGACCTGCAGATCTTTTGCTTGTCTTTTGTTCTTAAAAAAAAAAAAGAAGAAGAATATTTGATGATATATCCACTTTCAAAAGATATATGAATGAGTTTAAACTGGTTTGCTGGTTTAATTTGTTTATTGCTTTGTTTCCTAACAAAATAAAACAGCTACCTGAAATGTTTTGTATGTGTATTGGTATATGTACATAGTTTTAAACTTTTTCTTTGCCCTGCCAGCATTGATAGCAAACTCTGATTTTTGTCTACTTTGATTCTTTTTAAAATTACATTCAGGGTTGTGTATTCCCATTTTAACACGAGATGATTCATTTGCTTTAGAAAGGAAACTTCCAGCAGCATTGTAGATACATAAGCTGATATATGTAGCAAATAATGTCAGAGAAACTTGAAAGCTGGTCTCTATCACATTGTACTGTCAGTATCTGAGTCCCTGTCCTCTAGAGCAGCGTTCTAGATATTTAAAAATTGGAAAAAAAAAAAAAAACCAGAATCCTAGTAAAGACACAGATGTAGACAACAAATGTATGGAACCCAGGGCAAAAGGCGAGGAGGAATTGGGACACTGGAATTGACACTTGTACGCTACTAATACTGTGTATAAAGTAGATAACTAATGAGAACCTACTGTAGAGAACGGGGAACTCTACCCCATGCTCTGTGGTGGCCTAAACGGGAAGGAAATCCAAAGAAGGGTGATATATGTATGCGTAGAGCTGACTCACTTTGCTGTATGGTAGAAACTAATACAACATTGCAAAGTAACTGTAGTCCAATAAAAATTAATAATTAAAACAGAATCCTAGCTATAGCGTGGTGCCCTAGATGGAGTAGTCACCCCAAGTCAGTGACCAGGTGGTTTATCAAGCCTCGGGATTAGTCTAATATGCCGGTGACTCTCCCAACACTGAACACTGTCTCAGCACACCAGGCATGTCTTCTAGTCTGCTTGTTGCCTTCCTACACAAGGAGCGTTACGCCAGTTTTTGCTTACTGTAGCAGAACACCACTAAGTTTATTGAAAACTACAGATGTAAATTCTTTGTAATGAAACCAAGACGGGGAAAAATAAGTCTAACTTTAGTTTTTTTTTCCCCCCTAAGTTTAATCATTTATTGTGTTCGGTTAAAACAACACAGAACTATTGCTTAGCAACACTGGATTAGGCAGAAAATAATTTAAGCTCCCAAATGAGAAACATTTGTAATCGAATATGCTCTAACACTTGCTTTACCACATGGCTTAACACCCTTTTGCTCACACATGGTTAAACACATGTTTGAACTGGTGTTTTAACACCCGTCTCACACATCTTTACGCCCTTTGTTCACATATGCTTAAACACATGCTCTGACACTCTCTGTGCTCTCACTGTTGAACACAGGCAGAGTATTGTCTTGGATCGCCTTTTCTAAAGTTTCATTGGTTCAGAGCGTTCAGCCAAAGACGCGTGTCCAGTAAAGTCACAGCTCCTTCTACAAGATGACGTCCACTGCTGTGTGCCTTCAGTCTGTCTGGAGCAGAGAATCCTCCCGGAGGTCACCGTGGCTACGGCCCTTCATATCTACCACACCCCCAAGTGATGGCCTTTTCGAGTATTTCAGCCCAAGTGTGTGACCTGTCACAAAAGTATTGGTTTTCACCCTGGCCTGTCTACTTGTATTTTTCCCAAACTACTACACTCTAAAGTCTTATTCAGAGACAAATGTGGAATTGAGCTGGGTTTTTTTTTCTCTCTCTCTCTTACATCTTACTTGGCAACTTCAGCAAAGCTGAAAATATATGTACAGAAGTGTGGTATTTGTGTTACAGAAATCTGAATATAATTGGGAAAAGTGTGGCCTCGCCTTGCTCACCTGAGTCTGATTTCCGGGGTCCCCTCTTTTTGTTTCTGTGGCGTCTGCCATCCTCTCAGGCAAGGTGACTGCTTCCTCTTCACTTTGACCTGCTAGATGGTGCCATTGGTGGATTCACAAAAGGTTGGCTCTTCTCCTAAGGGAATAGGATTCTATGCGTGACAGTGGTTTAGAGTGTGGGTTTCTGAGCCAGACTGCTAGAGTTCAAATCAGCGCGTTTCCACATCTGAAAAATGGGAATAACAATACCTACTTTACTGAGCTGTTGTAAGGATTAAATGATACAGTGTTTATAAATCACTCAGTGTCCAGCATGTAAGAAGTGCCCCCAAATTACTATTTAATTACTCTTAATTCAAGTAAAATAAGTGACAATAACCTAAGTCTAAACAGTGCTCTGAGCTTCGCTGGTGGCTTAGTGGTAAAGAATCCACCTGCCAACGCAGGAGAGGCAGGTTCAATCCCAGGGTCGGGAAGATCCCCTTGAGAAGAAGGAAATGACAAGCCACCGCAGTATTCTTGCCTGGAAATTCCATGGACAGAGGAGCTTGGTGGACTGTAGTCAATGGGGTTGCAAAAAGTCCAACACAGCTTAGCAACTAAACAATAACCGCAACAACAAGCCCTGCCTGCAGGTTATAAACTCTGTTTTACCCATATCTTTCCACATCGCCATTGAGACGGATGTAAGCATATCCCCGTTCCACAGAGACGCAAACCAAGAACAAATACCTTAAGAACTCTGCCAGAAGTTGCATAGCCAGCAAGTGGTAAGCTTGGCTGTTGACTGCCAGTCCCTTATCTAAAAACAGCGTTTTCCCTACAATGTTACAAAACCAAATCCCATTAGATGTACACAGAATTACCAGAAATATCTCTCCCCATCCCAGAGCTTACGGAGGAGGAAAGATATTGACGAATGAAAAGTAACTTCCATTTGCTGAGAAATAGTTATGAGTCAGCCTGTACTAGGCACTTTTTAGTAAATTGTCTCTCTTCATCTTTAGAGCAACCAATATGACAGCTGAGGAAACTAAGGTCTAAGAAGTGTAATGAACATACCCAGAGTCAGGAACTAATAAGTAACAGAACTAGAATTTGAACACAAGCCTAATTCCAAATAAAACCAATACTTTTTAGTCATTACTCATATTGGCTTTCAACCAACAACAATAAATGAGTTCACAGACAAATAACAGCTATAGTATAAGTCAATTTTGAATGAAGTATGTTCTTCCCTAATAATTCCTAATTATGCTGATTATGTGGGATTGTTTCTTTTTTTTAACATTATAGAATGGATAAACATAGCAAGAAATAAAAGTTATGGCTGCTGTATGAAAGCATCTGTAAATTAAATCCACATTTAGTCTGTACCCCCCACTTTGATGAAATGCAGGCCTGTCTAATCTTCATGGAACTGTTCCTTTATAGGTGCGTGCTAACTCACTTTCAGTTCAGTTCAGTCGCTCAGTCATGTCCAACTCTTTGCGACCCCGTGAATCACAGCACGCCAGGCCTCCCTGTCCATCACCAACTCCCGGAGTTCACGCAAACTCATGTCTGTCAAGTCGGTGATGCCATCCAGCCATCTCATCCTCTGTCATCCCCTTCTCCTCCTGCCCCCAATCCCTCCCAGCAACAGAGTCTTTTCCAATGAGTCAACTCTTCACAAGAGGTGGCCAAAGTATTGGAGTTTCAGCTTTAGCATCAATCCTTCCAGTGAACACCCAGGACTGATCTCCTTTAGAATGGACTGGTTGAATCTCCTTGCAGTCCAAGGGACTCTCAAGAGTCTTCTCCAACACCACAGTTCAAAAGCATCAATTCTTCAGTGCTCAGCTTTCTTCACAGTCCAACTGTCACATCCATACATGACCACTGGAAAAACCATAGCCTTGACTAGACAGACCTTTGTTGGCAAAGTAATGTCTCTGCTTTTGAATATGCTATCTAGGTTGGTCATAACTTTCCTTCCAAGGAGTAAGTGTCCTTTAATTTCAT
>NW_011495018.1:18242913-18250006 GCF_000754665.1 Bison bison bison | reverse complement strand
GAAAATAAATTCTGTCACTGTTTCCATTGTTTCTCTATTTGTTTGCCATGAAATGATGAAACTAGATGCCATGATCTTAGTTTTCTGAATGTTCAGCTTTAAGCCAACTTTTTCACTCTCCTCTTTCACTTTCATCAAGAGGCTTTTTAGTTCCTCTTCACTTTCTGCTATAAGGGTGGTGTCATCTGCATATCTGAGGTTATTGATATTTCTCCCGGCAATCTTGATTCCAGCTTGTGCTTCTTCCAGACCAGCATTTCTCATGATGTACTCTGCATATAAGTTAAATAAGCAGGGTGACAATATACAGCCTTGACGTACTCCTTTTCTTACTTGGAACCAGTCTGTTATTCCACGTCCAGTTCTAACTGTTGCTTCCTGACCTGCATATAGGTTTCTCAAGAGCTTTAGTTGTGTCCAAGTCTTTGCGACTCTGTGGACTGTAGCCTGCCAGGCTCCTCTGTCCAAGGGATTCTCCAGGCAAGAACACTGGAAAGGTTACATTTCCTTCTCCAGGGGATTTTCCTGACCTAGGGATTGAACCCACCTCTCTTTATGTCTTCTGCATTGGCAGGTGGGTTCTTTACCACTGGTGCAACCTAGGAAGCCCTTTTACAGGTAACTTGTGCTAACAGTTATCTGAACAAAAGAATCATTTAAATTCTATGGATTTTTTAAAATTCTATGGTCTAAAGGAATTTCATTGGATGGTAAATTATTTGAAAATAAACTCTACTTCATTGACTGGATTCTTGTTGTTGTTCGGTTGCTAAGTCATGTCCGACTCTTTCCAACCCCATGGACTGCAGCATGCCAGGCTTCCCTGTCCTTCACTATCTCCAGGGTTTGTGCAAATTCATGTCCATTGAGTCAGTGATGCTATCTAACCATCTTATCCTCTGATGCCCCCTTCTTTTGCCTTCAATCTTTCCAAGCATCAGGGTCTTTTCCAGTGAGTCAGCTCTTCACATCAGGGGGCCAGAGTACTGGAGCTTCAGCTTCAACGTCAGTCCTTCCAGTGACTGGATCCTAGAAGGTCAGTGTTTAGGCAAAAAGAATGTCAGTGTTGGCATAAAGAATGCCAACCTTGAGTTTGGTGAATTGGAAGGGCAGTTTTCATAGTCACATGTTAATAAACTCAAGGTATCACTTTAAAGATGACTTAAAGGTGACTGCAATCCTTGAGCTAACTTTCCATGTTAAACTAGTTTGGACCCAGATGCAGAGACTAACGATCAGATCATTTAAACACAGAATAAGACCAGCCACGAATAGTAACACTTGGATGCCTGACTCATAGATGTGAGCAAGAATTAGTAATTACTTTGAATGGCTGAAAGATCCCAGAGGAAAATTTGGGAAACTCTTCATTCCCTTTTGCCCTGTACACAGAATTCTTAGTACAAATACCTGGCAACATCAAAATACAGGTGCAGATTTGGAATATCTAAAGCCTCACTTTGGTTTCTTTGTTTTTCAACTGAATCTCATTCTATTGAGGTTCAAGATCAAATACTTGCATTTTAATGTAACAGTTGCCAAATTTCCAAACCTCTAAGCACAAAATCCTCAACCCTCCTTTCTTTGCTTGCCTGGAAATCTAGGTAGCACTGAGCCAAGAGTAGGAGTTATGAAGTGAGATTACACTTGATTAGGAACAAAAAAAGTCCTATGTCCAGAAATGCAGATGTGCACAGCAGTCCTAGGGGAATGTTGGTATTTGATCTCCTCGTCTTAAAGGTTCATGTTCCCAAGATTAAGAGATGCAGAGAGCCAACTTTTATTTGTAACTAATGCTGAAATTACTCTGGAGATTCTAGAAGTATTACATTACAAATCACTCAGCTTTGGAAATCCTACAACTCGTGAGTTACAAATATCATTGTGTGAGAGAAAGGGGCAATAAGTGAAGGACAGCATTCATAAGCTTAATTTATACCATAGCAGCATGATCATGAATATGCTGTATGAGAGTTTTCTTCTCAGTGAGAAAAAGAAAAGAGAGCCTAGGAAGTCCATGAGTCAAGACCCAGCTAAAAAAACCAGGAAGTAAAGGCCTCCTTGTCTAGGGGAATCTGAGTGGGGGAGGGGGAGCCACAGTCAACGGGCTGCAATATCCTCCTTTTTCTAATATCTAACTTCATGACCTGGATCAGGTTGCTTATTTATTGAGTAAGGCTTCCATTTGCGTAAAAGGTAAAGTGTAGGTATTTACAAAATAATATGTTTTAACAAGCTTGGCACCAATGGCCATTTGTGAAAGAGATAACATATAACAGTTCGCCTCAAGAGGGGAACTTCAGTGGAACCAAATTCAGTATTAAAATCAAGAATAGTTAGAGACATTTATATATCACAGAGTTGCCTGGGTGTTTGGTTTTTTTTTTTAACCTTAATAAACCGTTTTCCTGTAATAGGCACTTGGCATTATCTGGTGTTAACTAATTGGACTTCCTTTTTGGCTTGACCTTTCTTATTTTAAACTAGATGGTGATCTAGTTCTTTGTATTTTCAATGATTTTAAGCCCAATGACAAAGAAAAGATAGATAAATCTGTATCTTGGTTACAGGAGTAAATTATTATAGGCAAAATTATACCTGTTTCACTTTTCACCAATGGAATCTACTACTGGATGTGTGTGTGTGTATGTTTCACTGTGAGGTTAATCTACCCTTGCCATGAAACATTTTAATAATTAAATCCACTTAAATCATCACACTTTGAGAAACATTTTTAGAGTGATTCTAAGGCATGACCTTAAAAAGAGAGCTAGAATTTGGAATATAGTGCATAATTTATATAATTTTTGGCTTACCCGGTGGCACTAGTGGTAAAGAATCCACCTGCCAGTACAGGAGACACAAGAGACATGGGTTCAGTCCCTAAGTCAGGGAGATCCCCTGGAGGAGAGCATGGCAACCCACTCCAGTATTCTCACCTGGACAATACCATGGACAGAGGATCCTGGCAGGCTACAGTCTATGGGGTCACAAAGTGTCAGACACGACTGAGCAACTGAGCACATACATACACATATATAACGGATGTACAACAAGTAAATGTATGATAGATTTTAAGTGAACAGAATATACATAATATTTCAGAAATGAAACACCCACACATATCACCTACTTTACACTAATAAATGCAAATTCAGGTTGTACCATCTGAACAGCTACTACTTCACTCATCCTCACTAATGATATTTTTCAGATCTTGGATTTTGATAGATGCACTGTGGAATGTAGAAATAATCAACATTTAGGTAACTGAAAAGGAGCTTGCCAAAACTGATATAATGAATGTTATTTAAGATGTTCTGTCAAAATCCTTTCCAATTAGTGTTGAGGTCTTGAAGGGCCAGACTTGGCTTTTTATTAATATGTTCAGTTTATTAATGTATTTTTGATATATGCATAGCGTGACTATCTAAAACATCTCATGATATTGCATAATTATGGTGCTTTTAATTTGTTGTACCCAAGTTTATTCTCCAGTCTTATTTAAAATTCAAAATTACTTCATAGTTTCATAACTAATAACTCATTAGGAAGCTGAGCCAGGTACTTAAGGTTACCTCTAAGGCAATGCATATTTAACAATAAACTAGAGAAGTTCTTGACTACTTGACTGTCATTGACCAGTTTAAATATTTAAAGTTATCATCTGACCCTTTGTCTAACCACTTTTAGAAAATGAAACAGTTTGTGTATAAAACATAGAAAAGGGAAGTCCTTTCACAGTCTTTTCTAAAATGAAGAAAACTAGCTATCAGTAATCAAAAACTTAGGTAACACTTACATATGTGTATGTGTGTGTATATATATATACATATATGTATATGTATATGATACCATGCTGACCATGTATTATTTTTAGATTAAAGGACCCATTTTTTCTTTTTCTTTTTTCTTGTTATTTTTGGATAAGACGTAGACATTTAAGCATGTCCTTCTACTGTGATCGGATTCAGATTTGTTGTCAGTCACCTTAATAATTTTGCATTCCTATCTGTCTCTCTGTTATATCTTTAAAAAGACAGCATTTGACTTGTCTCTGTTCCCCTCCAAATGATGAGAAATTGAGCATAGTTAAAAATGATAACGGTTCAACTCCTTGCTTATTGAGGTGTGTCCTATCTACATTATTTAGACCTTGTCTCGAAATCTAATAGGTAGCTGAATGATAATTAAAAATAATCCAGCATAATGCTTTGCTTATAGTGGTGTGATTTAACTAATGTTTATTCAGTATCTGTGTGATAAAAATAGTTCTAGGTTCAGTAGGGACGCAAATCTGGGTGATGTGGAAGATACTTCATATAAGTCAATGAGGTAATCAAGGTCTCTTTTCTGATGCTGTCTTGTTTAGCATTCTTAGATTCAGGAGGACAGCCCTTCTATCTAATTTAAATGAAAAGAGATTTGTTACAGTGTGTATAGAGTCCTTGGGGAAAATGGTAAAATTCTTTTAAATGCTTCAGGCCAGCAGAAGAGACCAATCAGACTCTCCTGGGACTGCTCACTGCTGCAGTCTTACACCGAGTGGCACCCAGGCTATAGGAACCCGATTCCATAGTCCCTTCCAGAACTTTCCCAGAAGACCCAAATGCAACCCCCTTCCCTACACACACACACTCTTAGAGAAGTGCCTGTTAGCTCCCATGCAAGTTCCTCGTTGTTCCCATCCCATTGCCAAGTCTTACACAGGCATCTGCCTTGCAGAACCTAGGCAATGTCTGAAAACTGGTTGCAAGAGAATCTCGAAAATGTAGTTCTTAGGTTTCTAGCCTTCACAGTCAAAGAAAGCGGTTAGAAGGGATCCGAAAGTGTATGGAATGAGCCAGAGGTAGTTCTTAGGTTTCTAGCCTTCACAGTCATAGAAAGCTGTTAGAAGGGATCTGAAAGTGTATGGAATGAACCAGCGCTCAGTACCCCTCAGGCATGTTCTGAAATAGTGATTCTCCAGCTGTGTTCCAAGGAATCCTAAATTTTTGCTTATGTACCTGAAGGTTGCCAAGGAGGAAGAGAAGACTAGATAGGCAGGACTCCTATCTAGAGCAGCTCCAGAGTAATCTGGTCATCTGTTGGGGATTTCTATAGTCCTTTGAAAAAAGTTTTTTCTGAAAAAATAAGGTTTTCCCCCCGCCCAAGTTTTGAAACTGCCGCTGCCCCCAAATACAGGCAGACCTCAGAGATAATGTAGGTTTGATTCTAGACCACCACAATAAAGAGACTCACGTGAATTTTTTGGTTTCCCAGTGCATATAAAAATTATGTTTACACTATTCTGTAGTCTCTTCAGTGTGCATTAGCATCATGTCTTTAAAAAAATGTACATACATAATTTAAAAATGCTTTATTGCTTAAACTTGCTAACCATCATCTGAGCCTTCAGCAAGTCATAATGGTAACCGCAAAGATCACTAATCACAGTTCTCCTTAACAAATATAAAAATAATGAAAAAGCTTGAAATATCACAGGAATTGCCAAAATGGGACACAGACATGAATGAAGTGAGTAAATGCTGTTGGAAAATGGTACCAATAGACTTTTTTGCCACAAATCTTCAAATTGTAAAAAAAGACAGTATCTGTGAAGCCCCCAGATGAGGTCTACCTGTATGCCTCAGTCTTCTGTCTACTGCTTTTCCTGTTAGGCAGGGCATCACAAATATAGTCTAGCATTTCTTTCCATCACAGTTCTATTTAACAGACCACCCGCACTTTCTTAGACAGTGAAAGTGAAATTGAAAGCCTCTCAGTTGTGTCCGACTCTTTGTGACCCCATGGTCTATACAGTCCATGGAATGCTCCAGTCCAGAATACTGGAGTGGGTAGCCTTTCCCTTCTCCAGGGGATCTTCCCAACCCAGGGATCAAACCCAGGTCTCCCGCATTGCAGGCAGATTCTTTACCAGCTAAGCCACCAGGGAAGCCCTTCTTAGACAATATTTGAAAATAATTACAAATTACACTCTTTTCTCCCGTGTCTCATTAGGAGAAGGGCTGCTCACAGGCCCATTCATATTAGGGTTTTTAATGTGAATTCACCACCGCCTGAGAACATCTCAGAACATCTCAGCGGTGGAGGGCTATTCAGTCCGCATAGCCGTAGGAATGAAGAGACTGGACACTTTTAATTACTCCTCGGCTACTTTGTCTCATTGACTTCAAAAACAAAATTAGCAGTAGTAGGAGACAGTGGTTCCATGGGTTAAATTAATCCACGTGTGCTAATTAAAGAGCCGTTGAGCCTCTGCCATTCCTGCCTGTTTCAGCTGGTAGAGAGCTCTTAGTCAGTCTTCCCAACTCTGGTCTCTGTACTTTGAATATTTTGTCATTCGAATTGAAGGGAGACAATCTCTGGCTTAAATGGAAGAGAGACAGAGCTATTCACATATATTGGCCTTCATGAAGGGATTTTTTAAATCATCTTTTTCTTTTTTTTAACAGTACATTCCTGTTGGTTATCTCTTTTAAATATAGCAGTATGTGCATGTCAGACCCAAACTTGGAAGCGTTTCTCTCTCCTGTTTCCCTCCAGGACATCACCCCAACCCCATACTGCTGAGACATTCGGCTTTTTCCCTCTAAACTATAACTGTTTGCTTTACAACTGGTAAGCCCTAAAGAAACCTGGACTTTTGGTACCAAGCCGCTGCTTCTCCGTCTTTCCTGGGTTTTCAGAATAGCCTAACTTCACCTCTGCTTTCATGCAGTGTCCATACCCAAACCCCGTCTGCCGTCCCAGAAGCATACGCTGCTGCTGCTGCTGCTGCTAAGTCACTTCAGTCGTGTCCGACTCTGTGCGACCCCACAGACTCCCCCGTCCCTGGGATTCTCCAGGCAAGAACACTGGAGTGGGTTGCCATTTCCTTCTCCAACAGACCAGCCGCCTAGCATTTCTTTAAAGCGTCAGAAGTTTTTATTCCTGTACACAAGGCGCTGTTTGCTCTGTTGTTCTCACTTGCTTAAAATAGACTTCAGAAGATTTTGGTTTTGTTCTTTCCTATATTTTCTTATATTTAAAAAATGGTGAGTTTATTGAAGTATTTGTAATACAAAAACAGAGAAGAACCTACATATTTTTA
>NW_011495018.1:18237365-18242813 GCF_000754665.1 Bison bison bison | reverse complement strand
TTAAAATATTAATTTTAAAATATTTAAAATATTAATTTCATATTTATTGTTGCATGTCCTGACACTTCCAAAAGGTATAAAGGACATATAAAATAAAACTCATTGTCTACTGTACCATTGCTAACATTCGAGAATGGATTCTCCCTGCCTTTTTTGTGTATATTTTTGGTAGTATTGTTTAGTCACTCAGTTGTGTCCAACTCTTTGCAACCCAGTGGACAATAGCCCACCAGGCTCCTCTGTCCATGGGATTTTCCCAGGCAGTGGGTTGCCATTTTCCTTCTCCAGGGGATCTTCCCAACCCAGGGATTGAACCCACGTATCTTGCATTAGCAGGCAGGTTCTTTACACTGAGCCACCTGGGAAGCCCATACATATTTTGCCTACAAAAAAATTGAATATATTATTGGCATTTTAAGTTTCTGAAACCCATCTGTGGTTTACTGTTACTCCAAATAAAAAATGTTGTCGTCCTCATTTGGTAGATGCTGTATTTTAACATAAAGAATATAAAATCTGCCAGAATTACTTGTCTCAGATTTAGCTTATAAACGTGTGTTTGGTTCACATTTTTGCCTTTTCATTTTTTCTACTGTCGGCTGTAAAACATCAGGTCAGAATTAGCTGCTGTAGTACTGGCTGCACTTTATTAAGTGTATGAAGGAATTTTTCTACTCTGTTCCCAGCACAGTTTATTTAGGTAAAAGGTTAGTAACATTCTTTGCCCCAAAGAAAGTTTTTTTTTTTCTTTCTTGCCCATGAAGACAGTTCTTCAAGAGGTTAAACATGAAGAACCATTCTCTCTCATATAAACAGATCTATCCTTCCACTGTTTTAAGCTGGGTTTATAAGATACATAATCTCACATACAAATTAAAATAGTTCTATAGTGTGCGTGTAGGGTATGTGTCTTACTTTGGGTTTGCCAACATACAAAATAATCTAGAAACATTTGTATTTTTTGAAAGACTGGGCCTCTGCCATACTCTGATATGCAAAATCCATAGTTTATGCTTGGATGTATTTAAATAAATCGAATAACAGGTCTAGGTAAACAGGTTGCATTGATTACGAGAGTGAATGTGAGCTTGAGAATACTTGTGTTAATGCCTCATTTTTTTTCAAGTAAGACCCTGTGCATTCCTTACAGAGAGGACTATTTTCCTGAAAGTGATAAAAATGCAAACACTCATCTCTAATGTTTTATGTCATGTCAACTACCTCTTTGATAGGATTCTTTGTTTTGGTTATTTTCCTTACCAGTGATAAGATCAGATCTAAAGGATGTATTCTGCATACTGATCGAAGCATTCCACAGTACTTTTGCCAGAAAAGTCCCTGAATATTCCAAGTAAGAATTAAAGAAAAATTTTGCATGACATGTCATATTTAAAATATTTCCACTATTCAGTGGCCTAGTTTTTGATGGTCGAATGCACTAATAAGTGCTATTCATCATATTTATACAAAAATTATGTTGTGTGTGTGTATGTGTGTATATATATATGTATGTATTCATTTTGTAGCCTTTCCCAGTTAGCAGTTTAATGTTTCTTACACAGTTTCTCTCATGGAAATGCAAAGAGCAATTCTGAGTTTGTGGGTAGAAATCCAGAGCTAGCAAGTGTGTGCTGTCCCCATGGGTGTCCCTGGTGGCTCAGACGGTAAAAAAAAAAATCTGCTGGCAATGCAGGAGACCCGGCTTCAATCCCTGGGTCAGGAAGATCCCCTGGAGGAGGGAATGAATACCCACTCCAGTATTCTTGCCTGGAGAATCCCATGGACAGAGGAGCCTGGCAGGCTATAGTCCATGGGGTCACAAAAAGTCAGACACAACTGAACGATAACACAACTTTCACTTTCATGGTTTCTAAACCATGGGCTTGTTGGCCCTCAAATTTCTCTAGTAAGTTTTATTTGAAATTAACCTTGGAGGAGGGGAGCAGACAGGTAGATGAGAGGATCCCCATCATTCCTGATCAGACCGTATACATCTCATATATGACTCTTGAAAACACTGGACACAGATACCTACACGTAGAAAGTGCTCTGTAACTATAGGCCCATGAGAATTTTTAACCCCTGACCTCAAGCTGCCAATTCTCCCGCAGTTAACGTCCTTAAGTTTTATTTATTTAGTGATATTGTGAAGTAAGTTTGGAAATCGCTGGTGGCTTATATAAAAGCATGGACTGACCTATCTTAGTTATGTCGTTAAGCAATACCTGAAGAGAGAAGTCAGTTCCAAGTTGAGGTTTACTCTCAGCTCATGCCGTTGCCTGTTGGTTATTTTTTCCAGATCAGCAAGACTCTTACCTTGAAGAGTCTTGAGCCCTCCACCTGAGCTCTGTTTCCAGAACTTTCCTCAGCTTTGTTAGTCTGTCCCTTGTTGTTCTTCTCTGTGTATGAAAACGGTGACCTTGGTTTTGGAATAATATTACACTGTAAATCAAATTCTGCCTCAAAAGAACTCTTCCACAATTTTCTGCATTCCTGAACAGGTTACCAAATGTCACAATTCAGTAAGGCCAATTATTAGATTTTCATTTAATGGGCAGTTTTAATGTTCTCAGAGAATCTGAATAGTAATAGCGTTTTAAACTACTGCATTCCATTTAAAGACTCACAACGAGTTCTTCTCTCTTTGAGTGTACCTTGTTATATTTTTGGGTATCATTTAAATTCAGGCTCCCAATCTGTAGGAAAAATCAATGAGTTAATGAATAACCTCATTTTTAAAACTTTTCAAATATTTTATCCTAATTATAAGGCATATCTAGTGACATTAATTTGATGAAATCCCAAATCATCAGATTGTGCAGAATAGCCCTTACCAAGGAGTAATTTAGGGCATTTTCAGTTTAACAAATGTACTGGTTTTTAGGACCAGATCATGGCTTTGCTTACTGTGAGAAAAACTTCCTACTGTTAAGGTTTGAGGTCCATGTCAGTATAGGTCAAACTTTGTGCTTTTTTTAATCTCATAGTTATGTTTGTTTACCATGTTTTATTTAACCGGTTAAATGGGAAGCTTTCCTGCTATAAATAATAATCACCCCTGATGTATAGAGCAAATTCTTCTTGGTAAATCGCTCCCACGTGCACTGTCCACCAGTTTGGTGAGCTTCAAGGTTACTGTCGGGCCCTACAGTGAGTAAACGGCCAAGCCAAGTCCAAGACCAGTGACCATCCACGCACAACTGGTGTGCTTCGTGTAAACCACATCATATCCTGTGGGGAATAAGCCAGCAAAGTGATGGCTGTTTAAGTCAGTTATTCTCTGCCGTGTTGTTCGTGGCTCATAGGCTGTCCTCTGGGACAGCAACAGAAAATGCATTCTCTGTAGAGATCGAGCCTACAGTTTGTGAGAAACCCACACAGTAGGCGTCATCTCAGTCCTTCCTACTATCCAGACGCCTATGTGGTTCTCTGTTTTAATCCCTGTCCCTCTTTATCCTCATCAATTCTGTGTCCATTCTCCAGCTGAAGATATTTCTGATATTTACTCTCATGGAAGTAGAAATCACTTATAAGCCTCAGTTGATCAATCCTCCCAGCTGCCCGGTAAGAAAAGTCTAGAGTAGGTAACACAAGCCCCTCACTACTCCTTCAACATTTGAATGAGTCACCGAATTAGTAACCAAACCTAAATCTCCTAGTTAGGCTGCTTCTCTGTTCTTGACCTACCACCAGCCAGAAAGTGGTGGGTATTATGTTATATTCAGCTGGTCAGTCAGTAACTTAAATGTATTCTTGCATATTTCCTTTGATGGGACCAATACAGAAGCAACATGTATCTTTGGTAAAAGCTCACAGACTGTGGAGTTACAAAAATCAAAGTCTTTCTGGAAATGTTCATCTTCTTAATAATTCATCTGCTAGACCCACAAAAGGACTCAATATCTGTGGACTAAATTATATAAATCCAGCCAAAGGTAATAATCCAAAGGGGAAGAAAGGAAAAAGAATAAATGGGGGGAGAGGAGAAACTGAGTAGAGAGGCACTTCCCCTCCTAAAGAAGCTGTGCTTCGTGCAACACTTGGCCTATAAAGAAAGTCTGGCATCAGGACAGACTTGCCGCACCCCAGGTTTCCACTCATATTTCGCTTCCACCCCTCTACCACCCCAAACATGAACCAATTTGCTTCTGCTGCTGATGGAGGCTGGTGTTGGGTCAGGGCATCACGACTGCATAGCATCTCATTGTGCTGCATGCAGATTTAATGGATTCAGACCATCAGGATGTACTCTCCTGTTCTGGTTTTTAAATTTGGAGTGACAGATGTTGAGCACCTGTAAACTTCAGTGGAGCAAAAGGTGCACCTAAGGTGAAGAGGCCTCTACAACCAGACCCAGATTGCGAGGTACACCCTCTAGTCAACTCAGGAGTTCCATTGAACGCCTATCTCCTGTTCCTGATATAGGACCCATGTCCTACCTCCAGGAGCCTCTTTCCATGTTTCCCTGTCTACCTGACCTCACCTGGAACGGCCCCCACTGCGCATCCCATTCTTAACCTCTGGGTTTGGAGGCTGGGCTCCTGGTCCACATGGATGGCCCCTTCCTCTCAAGCCCCTTTCTCTCTCTCACCACTGTGCAGCACTGGCCAGCCCAGTAGAAAATTAGTACTCACTCGCTACTTAAGCCTCTTAGGAATCCAGAAACCAGGACTTTCCTCCTCAGCCTCAGAACTGGAGAACCTTGCATATGATTTCTTCGTCATTATTGTCATGATTGCTGTTGTCATCATAATTGCCATTTTTTTGAAGAGCACCGAAATGCTAAGTGCTGTATAATCATTATCTCATTTCATTTCACCCTCAGAGCAAACCTGTAAGGGAGGCATTATTATTTTCTTTTACAGATGAGGAAACTGAGGCTTAGCAAAGTTCAGTCACTTGCTCAAAGTCATACAACTATCAAGTCTCAGCCAGGATTGCAGCCAGTCACGTCCATCAGCCTTACGAGCTCAGCTCTCCTTGTCCGAAACCTGATACCAGCTGGGTTCTCATCCTGCAGTCAGCCTCCAAAGAACCCAAGTAACTACATGTGGTCAAAGTGAAACCTCTGTTTACAGATCAGACTATGCTTCTGTTAGCGTGTTTCATTTAGAGTATCAGTGGTGCTTTCAGTGATAAGCTAAGAGTTTTAAGAAAATACCTAAGCCTATTTACCATCTCCTTTCACCTTAAATGGGGGGGAAATGCTACAGTAGCCCCGAACAACTCATATTCATATGCCAAAGTTGGCATAGGAAGTGATTTCCCAAGAGGTTGCTACCCTAAGACCAGAGGCAAAAATGGCAGAAAAAGTCTTTGGCGCTCTCCACGTCCCTTGGTGCCCAACTCTTTCCCTCCATTCCTCCCACCCCAGCACTTTTGGTCACTTCTGATGGTCTGATTCTCCTCACTGTGACCCCACCTGGTTCAATCTGTCCCATAAATGTA
>NW_011495018.1:18205792-18237265 GCF_000754665.1 Bison bison bison | reverse complement strand
CCATAAATGTAATCCCCAGTGAAAACGGCCCATGAGAGACAGTCTCCTGGAAGAGCCCTCTGAGGAAGGGAAATCACACAAGACTTCATCCTGGGACATGACCAAGTTTTATGGGAGTAGAAATGGAAACTGTTAATACTGTGATTTTTTTTTTTCTGGTTACACAGGTGGCATGTGGACTCCCAGATCCCCAACCAGGGATCAAACCTATGCTCCCTGCATTGGGAACATGGAGTTTTAACCACTAGACCACTAGTGACAGTTAATATTATTACTATTAATAATAATAATAGTTATTATTATTACTCTGGACTTTTACCTCTGCTTCGACAGCCCCCTGTTTTTCATGCTCTGTTGGATCTCTGACCAAATTCCTCGTCATTCTGTGTCTTTCCCCTGCTTCACTTGTCTTCATAGAACATATCACTGCCTGGAATTGCATTATATACTTCTTGGTTTATTAGCATCTCTTTACATCTATAGAAAGTAAGCTCCATGAGAGCAGGAACTTTGCTTTGCTTGCTGCTGTAACCCTAGCATCTGCAAGAGGGTTTGGCACATAGTAGCTGCTGAATAAATATTTATCAAATGAAAGGATCAGCCCCTTTTCATGCATCTTCTGAGTAGGGCAGCTTTTACTTTTTAGCCCAGTTTTTGTCCAAAAGAACAAATTTAAGTAGCCATGAAACTTGTGATTTTGCTGTAATTATTGCTTGAGAGGAGGTGAATTTTTTTTCTTTAAAAGGCCAATTTCAACTTGACATACAGAAAACAGTTAAGTAAAATACTAGCTTAGGTGGGGCTCAGGTGCAGTAAAGTCAGGAAAATGGTATCTGAGTGTCGGGCAAACACTATGAGATCAGAAAACACTGATCTAACAAAATTCACTGTTATATCAGTGGATATCCTTCACATGAGTAAAAAATTGTATTGATCCACACAATTCATGTGAGCCAGCTTCTTCAGCCTCACGTCATGTGCACTGTGTACACGATTCTCTTAGAATTATCTTTGATGTTGGGAATTATAAGTAATGTGCATAAAATTAAATCCAAACCACATCCCCATTTGAGTCTAAATGCTTACTCTTTTAAGATGTGCCCGTGACTTTAAAGTTTTAAAGATGTACCTGTGATTTTAAAGGATTAAACCCCAGGCATGTATTTTTTTTTTTAATAATTTTTTTTTAACCTTTTGGGTTCCATGATACCTGGTAATTTAGCATGTAATGATGGGGTAGGATCAAGAATATTCAAGAATAAATTGTACCATATTGTTAGTTCTCCCTAATCTTACAAAAATGAATAACTGCAAATTACTGTATTTTTAATTTCCTTTGAAAGTGAAAAGTGAAAGTCACCCAGTCCTGTCTGACTCTTTGCAACCCCATGGACTATACAGTTCATGGAATTCTCCAGGCGCCAGAATACTGGAGTGGGTAACCTTTCCCTTCTCCAGGGGATCTTTCCAACCCGGGGATCAAACCCAGGTCTCCCACATTGCAGGTGGATTCTTTACCAGCTGAGCCACAATGTCTCTTGAATCTCACAACAAAAAAAAAAAGAAGGTATATATACTAATGGCTAATTTAAATGCTAAAAGGGCAGGGAGGGCTTGGCAGATACTTCCCAAGTAAACCAAATTAGCCTACCTATCATTATGATTCTTTTTTAAAACACAGCATTTTATGGAAAATGTTTTCCATATGTTTTCATGGTTCCAGGTTTCAGGGAGCTTCTGTGTGAAAATCTTTGCAAATGAAATTATAAAATTAGGACTAATGGATTGAGATTGGGTAGATGATTGGACAGGGGGACATAAATAGTGGGGCTGAAACTCTCTTGTAAATAAAAAATATTGGTTTCCATATTTTAAGAAAAAAATCTCATGCTCTCCGTCTAGACCCCTAGACCTGTAGTCGGTGAGTCTGTGAACTTCTGTTTCCCTGCCAGATACTTGTTCCTGGCTGGAAGACACTTTGTGATATTTGTTTGATGACACACACCTGCTGGGTAGATGAAAAGCTCCTGCTCCTGAGGATGACCCACTTCAAGGGCACAGTAAGCTTCTGAGAACTTTGTCAGGTTGTCCTTAAATCATTTGAGCCCATCTTGATATCACCTGTTGAACATATCTAAGTGCATTTGCAGGCTTGTTGGAGGCAGAGTCGCTAACCCCAGGGAAGAGATTTCAGAGTCAATAATGGCTTTGTGAGTGTCCTGAGACAGGGAAGACACACTGCTTGACCCAACCCGCCTCTGGCATGTGAAATGTGGCTCTCGGCAGTCAGGATGGGATTGGTCCAGGCACCTGGCTCCGTGGAGTGGACCATCCGGAAGGGGGGATCTTAGAGGAATCCATGTAAGTGTGGTCCAAGGTACAGAGATGGGCCAGATGGGAGAAGGAGGGAGAATGAGGGTCCAAGGTGAGCGAAAGGACCGTGAGAGAAATTCGGATGAAGTGTTTCCCTGGGAGTTCACGGCACAGAGAGAGATATCCCGTTGAGATTAGGGAAGAGTATAGGATGTTTCAAAACCATTTGGTGACAATGTCACCAAATACATTCTTTGAAGCCAAATTGGCTTTACACATTCATCTCCGCATACATTTATTGAGCACCAGCTACTGTGACAAGGCAGGCCTTAGGCAGTACAAGATACAAATCTAAGTTATTAATGTCTATCTCTTAGCATGGTGAAAAAACATACCTACACAGGAGTATAATTTTAAGTTTAAATGGGACAGTAGAGGTACACAAGGAATTCTTTGCTCTGTCGGGCTTCCTGGAGTTGGCGATGCCTGGCCTGAATTCTACAGAGTGAGTGCAAGTTAACCAAAGAAGAGAAAAGAGACTTGGAGGAATTAAAACGATATGTTGTGCTCAGAAACAACAAGCTTTCTCGTTTTACTGAATACTGAAAAAGGCAAAGCAGGATCAGTGGGTACCTTGAAGGGCCTAGAACTTCCTTCCCATCTCACCAGCCCCTTGCCACCACTGCCTGAGTAAGTGGACAGCCCTTGCCACACAAATGCAGCTTCAGAGCAAGTTCCCTCCTGCCCCTTGCTGCCCTAAGCGCCTCTGTATGGAAAATCCAGAAATTCCATGAAAGGGGGTCATGGACCTACTTCTGAGAAGCTTAAGCTCCGAATCATGAGTGAGTTGGGATATTACTTGATTTAGAGTTAGTTACTTTTATCTGCGTTGTCAAGAGGTAATGATTTGAAATCCTTGGCTCCAAATGCCCTATGCCTTCGGTATTATTTGTGATATGAGTCTCCTTTCAGGTCTCTTGCCCTCCTCTTCTGGTTGTATTGCTGTGTAATGAACCAAAATGTAATGGCTTAGAATAACAATCATCATCTCTCAAGATTTCTGTGGGTCAGGATTTGAGGAGCAGCCTGGCTGGTTGTTCTGGCTCAGTATCTCCCATGAGGTTGTCTTCAGATGGAGCCTGTAGCTGAAATAGTTGGAAAGAGAGGATGGAGGAGTAGCTAGAGACTGGCTAGGACTTCCTCCTGTTATCTCTTTACCAATCTGGAGGTTTTTCCACGTAGACTGTCTACATAAGCTAGTCTGGGCTTCTTTACAGCATGGCAGCCTCAGGCTTGCCACCTCAGACCCCCCCAAAATGAGTTTAAGAGCAAGGCTGCATGACCTTTATTACCCCTGGTCTAGGAAGGTGGCTCAGTGGTAAGGAATCTCCCTGCCAGTTCAGGAGACACAGGAGATATGGATTTGATCCCTGGTTTGGGAAATCCTCTGGAGGAAGATATGGCAACCCACTCCAGTATCTTTGCCTGGAAAATTCCATGGACAAAGGAGCCTGGCAAGCTACAGTCCAGGGGGTCTCAAAGAGTTGGACACGACTGAATGATTGAGCATCACTCACTCAGGAAGTCACACAGTGTCACCCTGCTGCATTTTATTCCTCCAGACAGTCACAAGGGCCCACCACGTTCCCATGGGAAGGGAAGTAGACCCCCACCCCTTGATGCAGGAACGGCGTGGTTGGGGAAAATCAGTGAGATGGAAATATTTTGTAGCCAATGTTAGAAAATATGATGTGCCACACACCCTTCAAAACATTTCCTTCTGCTCATGCAATCCTTTAAACTACTTAAATATTATCAATAATTTACTTGTCATGCTATTACCCAAAAGCTTTCTTGTTCCCTTTCCACACCAAGATCGAAGGCTTCAGTGCACACACACAAACCAAAATACTTCCATTGTCTACATGAGAGTCAGTCACTCTAGTGTATGGCATTCCTTTCAAAATGATAACACTTTATAAGCATATGTCCTATTGCCCCATCTTCAAAGATGCTATACTTCAATTGGACACTGTTTTTTTTTTAATTGAAGTATAGTTTATTTACAATGTTGTGTTGGTTTCTTGGGTGCAGTGAAGCAATTCAGTTATATATCTTTTTTATTCTTTTCATTATGGTTTATTATATGATATTGAATATAGTTCCTTGTGCTATATAGTAGGACCTTGTTGTTTATCCACTGTATGTATAATAGTTTGCATCTGCTAATCCCAAACTCCCAATCCATCCCTCGCCACCTCCCCACCCATCTCGGCGCCCACAAGTTTGTTCTCTGTGTCTGCGTGTCTGTTTCATAAATAGTTCATTTGCATCATGTTCTAGAGTCCACATATAAGTGATATCAAATGGCATTTGTCTTCTCTTTCTGACTTCACTTCACTTAGTATGATCATCTCTAGGACCATCCATGTTGCTGCAAATGACATCATTTCATTCCTTCTAATCAGAGACAGTTAAATCCAAATATGTTCGTATCTTTCTCTGAGAGGCTCTTTTTCATGTTACTACAGCAAACCAGAGCCTCAGGAGTAAATGACTTCCAGTCTCTCCTTATTTGCCATTCCCTGGGTGCGCTAATGGCGCTCATGACAGGGTTGGTCAGTAGCATTTTGTGAAGTAACGTTAGCCTGTTCTTGGTAGGAAATCTTCTGATGTAAAGTTAAACTATTGGTGTAAATTTTACATTTTTGTATAAGTACTATTGCAAGTATGCTATTTATTAAGGACTTTTAGTTTTTATACATACATAGTGAACAGAAGTTGAGTTCTTCAAATGTTTTCTGTTAAAACTGGGTTAGAGGGGATTTTTCACCCTTGGACAACCTAGAAAAGAATTATAGCTCTATTTTAAAATCCCTTCTAGTTCAAGAGTTATCCAAGCAAATGGTGTTGACCAAGGTGTTTGAATACACCCGTAATAATAATGCTAGCCTTTCATAAAGCTAAGTAATCAGGAATAATGCTAAAAATAAGAAGACAGTCATTTATTTACTCTGTTTGGCATTGTTAGTACTAATAATGCATTTCAACACAGTGGAATTGCTAGATAATGCTTTTGTGACTTTTATGCAGGTTATTGTTATTTAAATGAACAGTCGACTGCACTGTAATGAAGAAATGCAAGCTTTCCCAACTCAGTTATCAACCAGGATTCTAGGAAAATGAGAATTCGTGTCTGCCTTCATTCACAGAGCAAACTGGAGGTCACTGTTTTCAATATGAACCTTTTTTTAGCGTTTCAACAATGAATAATTAGGAGCTGCTGCTTCTGAAATTACCTGTATTCACTGTAGAGAAGGGAAGACTTTTATCTTCCACGATGAAATACATTTTCTCATTCAAATTTCATCATTCTTTTTTTAAATGGCATTTTACACCGCTGAGTCAATCCTGGGTAGCATAAAATAAAAGAAATACATTTCGTGTGCTGCTATAGCCTTGTTTATTCAATTTACTTCCTTAAATTTCAGCTCTGCCTTGAAAAATGATCCAAATGCAAAAATGGGCTTAAAGCAGTTGAACATATAAAGCAATTATCCACGTGGAATACTATTATACAAACACGTGTTCTTTGCACTTTAATTTAAATTGAATTGATCTTTGATCCTTATAATTTAAAGATCAGGGGCTTCTATTGAGTTTTTAACAGCTTTAAGATACAGTTTACATAGTCTACAATTCAGCCATTTAAAGTGCACGATTGAATGGTTTTTAGTATATTCACCAAGTTGTGCAGTCATCACTGCAGTCAATTGTAGAACATTTTCATCACCCCAAAATGAAATCTGGTACCCATTAGCAGTCACTCCCCAATTCCCACTAGCCCCTTACAACCAGTAATCAACTTTCTGTCTCTATGAATTTGCCTATTCTGGACATTTCATATAAATGAAATCATGTAATATGTGATCTTTTGCTCCTGGCTTCTTTCACTTAGCATAAGCTTTTCAAGTTTCATCTGTTGTAGCCTGTATTAGTCCTTCTTATCTTTTTGTTGCCTACTAATATTACAGATTTTATTTATCCATTTATTAATTGGTGAACATCTAGGTCGTTTCTACTCTTTTGGGTGTTACAACTAACACTGCTGTAAACAGTCACATCAGGTTTTTCTTGGACGTATGTTTTCATTTCTGCTGGCTGCATACTTAGGAGTAGAATGCTGGGTCGTATGGTAACTCCATGTTTAACTTTTCGAAAAAGTGCCAAACTGTTTTCTAAAGTAACTGGACTGTTTTACATTTCCACCGGCAATGTATCGGGGTTCCAATTTCTTCACATCCTCGCCAACACTTGTTATTGTCTGTCTTTTTGATTATAATTATCCTGGTGGATGTGAGGTACTGTCTCTTTGTGGTTTTGATTTGCATTTCCCGGTGTGGGTAAGATGTTGAGCATTTTTTTAATGTGTTTATTGGCCATTTGTATTTCTTCTTTGGAGAAATACCTGTTTCAATTGAGTATTTTAAAATTCTGTTACCTCACCTTAGGAATGTGGCTAGGAGAACTAAGTTGGAAACAAATATATCTTTCTAAATGGAATAATTTTCAAAACAGATTTAAAATTGAACACATTGTTTTTACAATTGTAGTATCTTTGGATTATACAAGAATTGAACTGCTTTCAGGAATCAGTTTACTTCTGAAACTATTTTCAATTTGATTAGCAATATGTCAGATCTTCATGGTCCCAGAGTCATACCTAGAAAATAGCTTAAAGATCTGTTTGTCCAATTAACTCATTTTACAAATTAGGTAACTGAGAGCCTGAAAAACGAAATATGTGGGTCATACAGAATTAAAGATAGACTTAGAGCTCTATTCGGGTGGAATCCAGAGAACTGAATGTCTCTACTTAATGTAGAGAAAATAATGCATTTTTCAAATGGGTTCTCAGTGATTAATAAAAAAAAATAATGATGAAGTGCTCTGCAGTTAGAATCCACAGTATTTATTGTTGGGTACTTAACACACACTATTTTATTTTAACCTCATAATAGCACATGTAAGATTGATATTATTTTTCTGTCCCATTGTGTATAAGGGAGCAGGTTAGCTAACTTGTTGAATGGTGCCTACATAGTAGGTGGCAAACTCTAACCCAGACCTTCTGATTCCAAGTCCATAGTTTTGTTTCCTCCAGTCTTCACAAAAAGACAGCATTGACACATTGTTACCCATGCCATCTTGCAAGCCTTTTGCTGACAAAAGTAATTTTGAATCACTGACACAAGTAACCGATAGGTGGCACCATGGAGCATAATTTACCTTCATTGATGTAGTTATTAAGCAGCACTAATATACCTAACTTTGGAAATAAAATCTAAGTTTCAGGTCACAGAAGAATTATTTGAATATAAAAATATTATGTATATATAATATATATAGTACATTAAAAGATCTACTAATATAATAACATGTTTCTAGAGTTCTTTTCAATTTCAAAGAGCTCCCAGGTGGTAAAGAATCCACCTGCCAATGCAGGAGATACAGGTTCAGTCTCTGGGTTGGGAAGATCCCCTGAAGAAGGAAATGGTAACCCACTCCATCATTCTTGCCTGGGAAATCCCATGGACAGAGGAACCTGGCAGGCTACAGTCCATGGGGTTGCAAAGAGTCAGACATAACTGAGCAACTGAGCACACACAGAATTCAATTACAAAGCATCTGACTTACACTTTTGATGTTTACAACTATGCGGTTAAGTTTTTCATTGTCCTTGTTTTTATGGATTTGTCTGTTTATGATGACACTAAGGCCTGAAGGACTTGCATTAGTTGCTGTAGTCATAATGTCCCCGTCAGAGCTACATGTCAGAGGCAAGTCTCTTGGCTCCTGTGTAGGCCTGTGTTCCCTCCAGTGTACCATGCTGCGCCTTAATGATGTGCTGAAGGACACTCATTTGAAAGAAGAGGAGACTTTATGCCATTATTCCAGACAACAACAGAGCTCTGAACAAGTAGAAGTTATAGGGAGGCAATTTTGAGGCCATATAAAGAAGACTTGATCTGCCCAACAATGAAATGTGTTGTCTTGTGGAGGAGTGAGGTCTCTTGTCATTGAACTGTTCAAGCTAGAGCTGGATGACCATCTGGGAGGATGCTCTAAGAGGGGTTTACTGCAGTGTGTGTGTGTGTGTGTGTGTGTGTGGTATTGTTGTCAAGAGAAATGAGGAGGCACTCACAGTCCCTTCCAACTATGAGATTGTGGATCTTTGTTGTTACTTAAGAGAATAAGCTGGTTTAAGGAGTCCTTTGTATCCTTACTGAAGAAAGAGACTGACTGGAAAACTCCTGTCTGTACAGTTTTCTGTTTAACAGAGAGTAACCAAATTTATCAGCTTGAATTACTAGTTTCCAAACAGAACAGCACTTCCCATCTGTTTATAGACACTCTGCACAACAAAGGTCCCATATTCAAAGAAGTTTAAATATGAGCCTTTAGTATGATATTGTCCTTTGTGACTATCGAAGAGGAAGAAAATGTGCGGCAGTGTCGACTGCATCTTTTATTTTGGCAAAGCTGTTCAGAAGCGCATCTGTCAGACTCACCCAGGGATTCCTAGCCCTGGCTGCACATGAGAATCACCTGGGGAGCTTTTTAAACACACCGATGACCAGGCTCCACCCCAGACCACATGAATCTAAATCTCTAAGGACGGGTTCCCAGCGTCAGTGTTTTTTAACAGCTGTCCAGATGATTCTTCTATGAAACCAGGGTTAAGATGAACTAAAGCATAAACTCAGCAAACTCTGGACATTTGCTTTGTCATTTTGGCCACTCTTTGGAACTCAGATTATCCATTCAGAACTGAAGCTCGTAAGTTTTAGCTCATGTGGCTAAATTAGTCAAAACTAACGTGGCTAATGTGGCTAGAGGCAGCATCTCACAGTAGTTCGCACCACTGCTCTAGAGCCAGAAAGCCTGACTTTTTCCACTTACTAGTTCTTGATTTGGGGCAGGTTATTTTCATGTCTCTGTACCTCAGTTTCTTCATTTGTAAATGGAGATTACAATGCTACTCATATGATAAAAACTAAGATAAAGACCTGAAAGAAAATAAAAGCTTGGCATATTATGACATTACAATCGTCATCATCGTTGTTTTGCTGCTGTTACTAGTAGTAGCTGTAGAGTAATGCTCCTGGCATAGGAGCTAAGCTCCTATTGAGAAAACAGTCTGTTCCGTACAAGGCTGCAAACAGGACTGACCTTACTTGAAAACTAAAGACTCTTTTCAGCTACTCTAGCAAGAGTGTACTCCCTCAGATTCAGAACTTTCCAATGAAGTGGAATGTTTTGCATCAAGCTTTTTGCAAGAAGCCAAAGCTTGAGCCAGGCAACCTCCCACAGCTCTCTCCAGCTCTTTATTCTGCATGAAGAATAGGCCAGAGCTCTGCCAGCCAGGAGCCTGGGCTGAAGGGTGATATTGGGCCCCCGCTGGATAACCGGGAGGGCCACGAAGCACTGTGTATGGCAGGCTGACCTCCCGAATCCTCTGGGTAATCTCCAGTTTCCAACCGCCACCCTGCTGAACCGTGGGACCTACGGTCCAGAAAGCATGGTTGCTATTCAATAGGAAGCAGCGGCTCCAAACTCCAGCATCCGTGGCTAATCGTGCAAAAAAGTAAATAGAATTAGGGTGTGTGGGACAGCCTCAGAGAAAAATTGAAGTGCACAATTAGGCCTAGTTTCTGTTTAATTTTCAGTTGAAGAAATAACTGAGGCAGCTCTAGTCATTGAGGGTACAGTAGCAGGAGTCCCTGACTCTCTCGGTTGAGGACAAGTGTAGACATTTCATGGATATTACAGGTTCTCTAGCACACACTTTCCATGAGACAGCCTCCAACTGCAATTGTGGAGATTGGTGGAATATTCCTAGGAGGAGCTCAAAGGATTGTAAAGCTGAATAACATCTTTGTCTCGAGAACTTATGTGAGAAACTGGTTTTTTTTTTTTTTCCTCCCTTTTCTCCTATAAGCATTTTGTGGCTCACCATTGCAGACACTGCATATCTTTGTAGCCCACAAAGTCCCCATGTTAATAGTTGTTTGCTAGTTGTGGTCACTTAATTGAAAAAAGCTGGCATGGAGATATTACAGGTCCCAATAGGTCATTTTTGTATCAAGTATGGTGTTATTACCTTTAACTAAACCCTCTCCAAATCCAAATTTATTACAGTTCTTTAAATGCATTAATAACATACAAGAGGATAGAGAGCTGGAGAAAAGATGTGTGTGGCCTCAAATATGCCAGTCATCTACAGTTCTGAGGGTTGCTTGCCATGGCATATTGCCAGTGGTGCATGATAGAATCCCAGATGGCATGGTTCCGTGGGTACTCATTTTGGATTTGCTCTGGGAATGAGGTTAAAGAGGATGCTAGGCAATGGCTGGAGTTCTCTTCCTTGCCTCTCCCAGAGTAGATCCTGAAAGCCTCCATCCCCTCCCACCAATCAGACAGCTGCCCCAACCTCTCTTGGGGACTGTGGACTCAGCGCAATTGCTGCCGCCGATGAGTTCCCAGGCATCTAGTTACCCAGTTCTGCAGAGGCCAGGAAGACTGAACTCCCTGGTGTGACCCGTGCTTGGCCTCCTCAGACCCTAGGGCTCAGGCAAGTGTGGTGGGCATGAATTCAAAGACTCGATAGATAAGGGTTGTGTTTTTCATCAGCTTGCCTGTCATAACTTGCTTTATTTTCTGGGAGAGTCTCTTTCTTAAAAAAAAAAAAATCATTTTCTCACAGAAATTTATATAACACATACAGAAAAAAAAATACTGTAGTGGACCCCCATCTCCCAACACCCATCTTTCACAATTACCAACATTTAGCCATTCTTGTTTTCTTTTTCTTCCCTTTTTCTTTTGTTTTCCCAGAGTATTTTAAAGCAAATTCGAGATAATCTGATTTTAACTATATATATTTTATTAATAGTAAGTAGCTCTAGTACACACAGAACAACTTTTGAAAAACTACCCTTATCACGGCTGACAACTTTAATGATTACATGCCCTGGCCAGGTTAAGTTTTCCCTAATTATTTTACAAACGTCCACAAATAACTGGGCAGTTTGAATCAGGATCCAAACAAGATGCACCTGTTGCATTTGACCAACTGGCCTTAAACCTCTCTCAACCTATTACAGATAGTGCTCCTGTTTTTATAGTATTTATTTGTTGAAGAAACCAGATCATTGTCCTGTAAAATGTCCACATTATGTATTTGACCTGTTGCATCCTCATTGTACTGTTTTATGTGTTCCTCTCTCCTCTGTACTTCCTGTAAATTAGTGCTTAGCTCTGAAGACTTGATGAAATTCAGGTTCAATTGTATCACAGGAGGCATAACAACTTTTATTGATGTCAAAATTGATAGTGAGTTCAGATATGGCCAGCCTGATTCATCCATTATGAAGTTGTCTATCTACCTGTTAACAGTTACAATTACTTAATAATCACTATCTACATCCATTAGAGGTTACAAATGGAGATTCTCAATTCGGCCATTCTTTCTGCACATATTAGCTATTATTCTGTTTATTAATAGAACTTATCATTATCAACTGTTGGCTCACTCTGAAATACAGTTCATACAAGAGAAGCAGGCATAAAAGCCTCTTTCCATTGGTTTATCAGTTTTCAGAATATTAAATTGCTCCAGCAACCTCCAAAAGTGGCCTTTGGAGGTTTGTTTGTTGAATACTATTTAAAAACTTAAGGTTTCGTCTGTTTCATATGCATCAGTCCACTGTAGTCATACTCTTTTTGATATTCAGAGAGCCCATCTTTCATCAATGGGAATCCCTTCTAGATGCCTCCGGTCACCTTTGAATGTAATTCCTCTAGTATCTTCTGGCAGGATAAGGTACCCCAGGCTCCTGGCCTGAATCTGGAATCAGCCGTTTCTACAAGGAATCCTGCTGCCTTTCTATGCGTGTAAAGGCCACAGTCCGGGCCCTAGGGGTAGATTCGTTTTTCAGACGGTTGTATTTGTGTTGGAATGGCAACCCCCATCTTCCTGGATATCTCATTATTCCAGCACCTTGTGGTCATCTGGTTCCACCTAGATACTCCCTGCCTCCCACACGCCTACAGCAGCCAGAGTTCACCTCTCCTCCTCCCAGACCCGACCTTCTCTCTCAGTCCATCCGTCCTTCCCTTCTAAGTCAGATGCTTCACTCATCTTTGAGCTTCTAAGATGCCAGTGTGAAGAACACCTTTCTACTGCTGAAGAATACTTGTATCCTTTTCACGGACTAATTTTCATTTAATTTGTGAAGAAAGTTAACCTCCTGTTGCTATCCAAGACTTTGGTAGACGAATTTAGTCTCTTTCTTAACCCAGAAGAGCAGTGCTTTGAAACACCTTGGAAATGGTCAGCCCAGTCATCAGGTCAGGGGAGGCTTCATGAAAACAAACATCCCTCAGGTGTGTGCGTTTCCCTGGGAATCACAGGTGGGTGCATGTTGAAATTTTTAACTAGAGTTGCTGGGTAATGAAAAAGTGTTGAGAAGTTAATCAGAAGCATTTTTCCACATACCACCATGTATGTCCACATACCCATTCGAACATAAGATGAAAACTAGGGTCCTTTTCGCTAGAAAAATGCACATACACATAAAATTTTATAGACAATGGTCTTCAAGGACTTCAGACTATCTTGGGGTTGATAGTTTATTTTCACAGACTAGGTCCTGCTTTGACTGGCTTGCTGGAGGCTGCAGGATATGGAGGTGGGGCACGAGTCTGGACAGAAAAGCACAAAACAGGAATCAGGGTGCAGGCTTTCAGTTGCTTCACTGAACATCTTTCATTCTTTGGTCTAGAGCTACTCCTGGTGCCAGTCCATGAACTGTATGCTGTTATCCTATGATGTTGTAAGTGTAACAATCGAGAGTAAGCATTTAAAAATATAGTGGTTTCCCCTTGCCACAACATCCAAACACACGGTCGGCCGACTGTCTCACTGAACAGGGCATAAACTGTTCTGAGTGCTGCTGAGTACACTTTAGATAAGTTGCGTGCGGCTTGTCGTGTTAATAGGACTCCGTAAGGAAACGGCAACCCACTCCAGTGTTCTTGCCTGGAGAATTCCCATGGGCAGAGGAGCCTGGTGGGCTGTAGTCACAAAGAGTTGGACACAACTTAATGACTATGTACCTATTAGTCCTCAAAAGTTTGGAAATGAAACATCCAAGCAAAAATTGTCCTTCATCTAAGATAGTGAGAAGCATCAGCAGTAAAACCCAAAATGGCTTTGCTCAGCCTGCTCTTGTGTGGTTTGAACCTGTCTTCCTCCAGCGTCTGCCTCCATCAAGCTTACCTAGAACAAGGCACACTGTAGGCCCTCATTAAATGTTGCTGAAAGAAGACAGAGCAGAGCCAAACTGCTCTTCCAAGAGAGAAGCTGCATTCTTTCCTGCATAAAAGATACCCTGCAATAAAGAATTCTCATGATCCCTAAGGAGTCAAAGTTGTATACATGAAGAAAACACGATAGGAAATAAATTATAAGCAGCCATTCTTCATGAATACCTCCTAGAACATGGGCTGAGGAGAGGAGCTTTACGTAGCTGATGCTCGCAGCGGAAGTCCTGAGCTTTTGGGTGGCTTGTATTTCAGTGTATAGACTTCATGGATCAACAAGTCAGTGCAGCCAGCATTGTCCATTCTCAAGGCTGAAAAACCAGTGTGCGGCAGAGTGGGCTCAAGCTTAATAATACCAACAGCAGAAGGAAAGTTAATCTTCATAAGATTTTATACGTGAAAGGAAAAATGATGCAGTAGTATCTTTTTTTACCCTCCTGTCATATCTTTCTACCTTTCCTGAGGATCCAGGGTTATTAAAAGTCCACTTTCTTAAGGAATCCAAAATCTTGGTTTTAAAAAGTAGGCTTAAAAAAATAAATAAATAAAAAGTAGGCTTCTGAAAGCTCACCTTTAGCTCTCAAGACTCCTGGAAGCCCGAGGACTGACCAACCTCAACAGGACCCCGCCTCCCCTACTTCCACCTTACCCCCCATCCTCTGGCCCTAGTAAAGCCCACCCCACGCTCCCAGGATGCCTTGCAGCTGCCCTGACGCTGTGCAGCGCATCTGCGACACGAACGGGCTGCTGAGGGGACAGTGTGGCTCCAGCTCACCAGTTGTCTCACTTACCAGAGAAAGGGATTTAACTAACTCAGGACCACTTCTCAGATTCTTGGAGCCAGTCCCTGCTTAAGCCTCTCTTCCTCCCTCCCTCCCTTCATTCCTTCTTTGTTTCTTTCTCCCTCTCTCTATTTTAAATTGAGTAGAATCAGAAATATTATCTACCAATAGTAAAAGAAGAATAAATATTGAGAATGCCTCACACAGCTGATGAAATCAGCAGTAGATGGTGTAGGGCGGGTCCATGTGGCAGAATGACACCCGGTTTGTGTTTATCCACAACTGTTAAGTCAACTAGAAATTTCTGGGAATAATTTTGCTTTTTAACATCCTTTCAGAATAACACAGGCTGTTTGCTCCATCTCATGAAAAGAAAGACTGAAATAAAATAAATTGCTTGCACTAAGGGGATAAAGGAGCCTTCCGTAGTATGTGGGCCCAGAAAATACACAATTGCTAAAGTCTGATATGACCTTTGTCTCCACAAATAAAAAGACTGATAACCCCAGGTGTCACCACCACATTTTTTAAACACATATTTCACAAAGGGCTCAGCTTAGTGACTATTTTCAAGTGCAAATTAATTTCCTGAAATGGAAAAAAAGAAATAGAATCACGCCATGTACGTGCAAAGAGAGGGAGAGTTGGGGGTGAGTGGGGCCTTGGTTACCCCTAGTGTTCTCCATCAATATCGATCAATAACCATTCCCTGCACCAATGCCCTGACTCTTCTATGGGAGTTTTATGGTTACTGATAGTAGCGTGATTATGGTAACCAGTTGTAGAGCACTTCTATGTACCAGGCATGGGCTAAGCCCTTTATATTAGTGGATTTTTAAAAACCTTCCACAATAGCCCTAAGAGATAAGTGTTTTTATTATTCCACCTTATGAATAAGGAAACAACTTACTCAGATCATGTCTCTCCTAAGTGGCCAAGCTAGTCTGGGAACTGGTTCTAACCTATCAGCTTTACTGGCCTTTAAAGGTTTGTTTGTTTGTTTGTTTTTGCTTTTGTCTTGAAAGTTTAAAAGGAGAGGCTCTTTGGCTCCTTGGCTAGAAGGGTTCGAAACCACTTTTTATCCTCAAACTCACATAAGCCATCAGAGAGAAAAGAAACTGGCCCCAGTACTATCACTGAAAGGTAATAATTAATGAAAAAGGTGTCATTTAAAGAGGTCAGTGACTTAAAGCGTATGTTTCTCTTGGATTAACTTTTCTAACAGTCTTTAAATAATGTGTTGATATCAGCACAGACCAAAAAGAATGCAAACAGACCTGAACAGTTTAAATCTCTGGGAAGAAAAATATGAAAATAAAGCTGTTCTCGTAGCCTTAAACAACTGCTTACTCTTCTTTTTCTGCGATAATAATTGTGATAATTACCACTTATTGTGGGCTTTTTTTTTTTTTATGCCAAGCAATGTGCTTATCTTTAATCCTCAAAGACTGGGATTGTCTTAGTTTTACAATTGAAGAGGTTCTATCGCTATATAGAATCTTAGGAAGACTTTCCCTGCATGAAATTGAGCGTATTCAAAATACACAACAGGGAAATTCCCTGTCAGTCCAGTGGTTAGGACTCCAAGCTTCCACCGCTGGGAGTCCACTTGCTTGGAGTCCAGGGTTTGATCCCTGGTTGGGCAACTAAGATCCAGCAAGCTACGGGGTACAGGCCAAAATGAAACAAACAAAACACAAAATACGCCACAGGCATTTCAGGAAAAACAGCACAAATTGGTGCACACTTTCAAGGGATCTATACAAAAATACCTCCTAACAAGGCACATACAACGGAGGAACAGCACGCCTATGGTGTGGTAGGTTGTCATTGATGGGGATGCCATCAATTAAGCAGTTGAGACAGTCAGTTCATACCCCATTTGAAAAGTGGCTAATCGTGGGCCGGACACCCTTGGTGTAACCTGTAAAATATTCTGTCAAACACTTGGAGAGGGGACTTACAGATTCTCAGTGCTGTGAAGGTACTGCCAAGGGTCATTCCTGGCTATGATTCTGGAGAGTTCTTCCAACCCTCTTTGTGGGTAGCAAACCTGATATTCCCCAGAAACTTCAAGGGCCAAAGGTTGGGCACACTAGCCTCTAACCCAGGAACCCCACCATCTGGACGTCTCTCCCCAGCAGCGTTGCCTGGGATGAATTATGTAACTTCTCTGGACCTGGGTCTCATCACCATAATTCTCAGCAGCAGGGCATGAAAATAACGCCAGCCATTTGTATAAATGGCACTGAGCTCCTTAGAAGTAAAGTGTTAGCGCTCAGTCATGTCCAACTCTTTGTGATCCCATGAATTGTAGCCCAACCAGGGTCCTCTGTCCATAGAATTCTCCAGGCAAGAACGCTGGAGTGGGTTATCATTTCCTTTTCTAAAGAAGATCCCATGAGCTAGCTCAGTTATTTTGAAGGTGGAAATGGACTTGGTACAGGAGAGAGAGTACAGCTGCAGGTAAACCATAGGTTTTTTTTTTTTTCCGTTCTGTGACCCTCGTTTCCCTGCAAAGACTTTACTAGAACTTAAGTTTTTTATTTCTACTTCTGAGAAGGCTTCTCTTGGAGTTTATTGATAATTCCTCCCTCACACCTTTGTAAAACAGAGATTGGGCCCTGCCAATTGATAGCCAGGACCTTGCGGCTTGAACCATCTGTCCAAAGAGAAACTCTAAGAGGTACCTTTAAATTCATTTAGAGTCAGGGCTGGTGCAGAGCAGGCATGCCTGGGTGTCACTTCCTGCCAGTCCACCAACAAGGTAGAGCCCCTGTGACAGGTGACCTGTTGACACTGGCAGTTCATTTCTTATCAGTCTCTTAGGCTAAGCATTTCTCCTTCCCATTAATCACACCCTGTACCTTTAGGATTTTCTTAAACATCTCCCTCTCTTTCCTCCATATTCTGTCTTCCCTCTTTTTCCTGCTTTCTTTTTCTCTCCTCTTTTCTCTCTCTTTCCCTTCCCACTTTTCACCTCAGCATTTTCTCAATCACTATGTCAATAAATCCAGCAAGTGACCATGAAAAGACCAGTTCCAGCTGCAAAATGGCAGCTCCACCTCAGCTTGGAAAACACGAGGGAAAACGAACTTAAGTCATCCAAAACTTCAGAATAGATACTAGGAAGATGGGATTTCACATGAGATGTATTTTACCATGAAAATTCTGCTATAAAAAAGAATCTTTTTTAAATTTTTTTCCCTGATATAGTCTGAATAATGTATACCAAATGCCAAGAAATTATATGTAATTAGTTTGGGTAATGTATAATTTCCATTTGATTACATATATTAAAGTGATTAAGCAACTTCAGTTTTTCACTAGTAAATATCTGCCTTCTTTGTTCCATTCTGGGTCTGTAATGACTGTTTGCGTCAAGTGTAGGACTTGTTCAGAACCCATGGGAGCAAACATTTGAATGTTAACCCAACTTGGTTGACTGATATCTATGAATCTGGGAGACAACATGAAGTTAGCTCTGTAGGAGGAAAAACTGAAGAGAGATTTACATCCCATCTAAAATGATTATGTAATTTTTGTATGGCTTCCAGTAAGAAAATTGAGTAAAACGGCATGGATGGAAAACTATATTTAAGAGAAGTTATTCAACAAAGTATGTGACATCATCAATACTTTTAATTTTGCTTAGAGTAAAATAAAAATTTTAACATTTCAGTTTTTAATTAATGACTGCTATTTACTTCTTGTACAGCACTTCTGTATGTTTATTACCATATATTTATAGCAGTTTTTCTTTTTCCAATTAGAGGATAGATTTCATCCTTTATCTTTGCAGGTAGCTGATCCAAGACATTTTTATGTAAATGGATTAATTAATTGGTAGCCTTCATTTGAAACTTAAAAAGAATGTAATCCTTTTTGAGAGGCATTAACTGTTTTTTTCATAAACAATTCTTAAGCACCTTGTCACACAATTATAAATTGGTTGACAGCGGTAATCATAATATAATGCATTACCCCTTACCACATCACCTTTTTTTCAAGGTGATTAAAAGAACCCATTCATTAAAAGGCTGTGTAGCAACTTTGCTTATAAAAATCATGTTTAGGG
The DNA here is from genome assembly GCF_000754665.1 of Bison bison bison. Lineage (NCBI taxonomy): Eukaryota > Metazoa > Chordata > Mammalia > Artiodactyla > Bovidae > Bison > Bison bison. The sequence goes on along the minus strand of NW_011495018.1, from coordinate 18,218,704 downwards.
GAAACTTAAGGGAATGTACTGACGAAACTTTTGAACAGATGACATCACAAGTGAAATTTCCTATACAGCCTTTGTGAGCAGGAATCTAGCTACAAAAATGTACTGAATTTCGGGGGAGGCAGCTACACCTGGCTTTCTTTGAGAGCCCTTAAGCCCCGCTGCCTTCCAGCCCTATGATTTATGCAAATCAGAAAGCTCTGGCGGTCTCCACTTCCTGGCGGGGCAGCATAATCCACTTCCTTTGGGTTCATGTGACCATGCAAATTTGAGCCCTCCTGAATAGTCCCAGAGGGGCTGTGCCTCTCATTATTCCTGCCCCATTCTCCGAGCAGTGCAAGCATTCAGACGATGAATGGACAAGGGTTTAATTACTCACCACATCTGTCAGATCAGATTCAACTTGAGAATGAAGAGAATCCCAGACAAGCCCGGTCATTTCTTTGCAGTGTTCTTCATGGCCGAGGTCATCCAGCTTGTCTTCTAGGGAATATTTTCCACTCCTGGTTTCATGACCCTTCTGGAAAACAAGGACTGCAGCTTTTGGAGATCCATTACTGGGCCTTTCACATTGTGTGTGGCCTTTACAAATGTTAATTAATCTTCCCGGTGATGCACTGAGCCCCAGGGAGCCCTTTATTCCCCCAGGGCTACTGATGACCAATATGAATGCCAGAAAGTTTTCCTTACTGTTTCCTGACCTACATGCTCCTCTCTCTGTGTGCTCTGCTTCCTCCCCCTCCCCCCAAATATGTCTCCCACATGACAGATTGACTCCTCACATTACCAGGTCAGCCAGAGTTTGACATAGTAAAGGCAGATGGTCCGAGTAGAGGATATACCTAAGGAATAAGGTTCTTGCAAATTAAACACCCTCAGAGTCAGCAGCCCAGGCCTTCCAAGGAAAATGTGCATGATCACAGGTGGGAAGGAGGGTGTCCACTGGGAACCAAAGCAACGATTGCCCTCAATGAATGGGCACTAGCATTTCCTCCTTGTCTGTGTTCCTACTCTTTGGATTTAAGAGGAGGCTCTGGGCATGTACAACTCTGAAATATAAGGTCCCATGGATTGCCATGATGTTTGGCGACTTTTGTTTTTATTTTTCCTTCTATCTTTTTTTTTTTTCAGTTGAAGTAGAATTCACAGAAGATAAAATTAACCATTTTCAAGAGCGTCATTCAGCACATTGGACGGTGTGCAATCCTCACCTCTTCTAGTCCTGAACATTTCATCAAAACCAAATCCCTCTACCCATTAAGTAGTCACTCCCCATTCCCCCTCTGTCTCTGTGGATTTACCTACTCTGGACATCCCATAGAAATGGAAACGTACAATATGTGACCTTTTATGGCTGACCTCTTTCATTTCTCATAATGTTTTTGAGGGTTGCCCTAATGTTCTACTGTGGCACTTTCTGAGTGTGTGTATCATTCTCACCCCATCAGAATTATGCTTTACATGTTCTGTCTTGGATAAGAGGGTGAGCATCTAAGGAAGTCTGCGAGTCAGCTTGGACCCACCCTCTTCTCTCACTCCCGTAGTCTTTAGGAATGCTGCTTAGGTTCCGTCGATCACAGCTCTGAAACGCCTCAGATCGCTTGTCATTTATGCCCTTACTGCTCCTGCCCCTCTTCACAGACCATTCGCTCCCCAGCTGGTCATTCTCAGCACAGAACCTCCTGATCCTGTCACTGCCCAGTGTTCCTCATGGGCTCCTCCCCACCTTCAAAACCGGGTTCAAGCTCCTTCCCGCGTGGTCTGTCCCAGGCTGTCTGCAATCTGCTCTCGCCTCCCTCCGCCTCCTCCCCACCCCTTCCTGATTCACCATGTCTACCCAGCCACACTAGACTGCCTCAGGTCTCTGACCAGGGTGCACACTCCCTCTTCTGTGTCGTTCTGTGCCCCAGTCCCCTTCCCTAAAATGTCTTCCTCCCCATCCCCACCCCCACCCCCACTGCAGAAATCCATCCCTCCTTGCTTTATTGCATTTTACCTTCTCACCTTCCCTGATCTTTAGATCTTCAGAATGAATTCCTCCTTTCTAATCCCATGGCGTTTTACTTATCATAATACTTGTCACAGCCAGTCTTTAATATTCTTTTTAAAGCTCCGTCCTTTTCTACTAAACTCTGATCTTTGTAAGGGCAGAAATCGTCTCTTATTTGGTAGTAACTCTAGCGCCAACTGGGCTTCCCTTGTGGTTCAGCCAATAAAGAATCTGCCTGCAATGTAGGAGACCCGGGTTCCATCCCTGGGCTGGGAAGATCCCTGGAGAAGGGAATGCCAACCCACTCCAGTATTCTTACCTGAAAAATTCCATGGACAGAGGAACCTGGCAGGCTGCAGTCCAGGGGGTCGCAGAGTCAGACATGACTGAGCGACTAACACTGGCACCAACTACTGCGTAGGTCCTCAATCAATATTTCATTGAATGATTTGAATTTTCTTCACAGAAAAAAGAATGGGCCTGTAAGGAGCCCCGAGTCATGGAGAGAACCAGTCTGATGCAAAATAACAAGGACTAACATTTAAAATTATTTTCATCTTCTATTGAATTCAGAGTTACAATAGTTTACCAGTTTCAATTAGCAGAAAATGCAACTTTGCTTTTTTTGTTTCCTCCTCAGATTATGTTCTTCATTACAAATCTCATGAGCTTTATACGTAGTTGCCAAAAATCTTTTTGACAAATTGCACAGGATGCATTTTGGGATTGTGGGATAGAATTGATTGAATTTAGGCCAAGTTCTGTACCTTGATATCTCTCAAAACAAAAATACAGATGTAGGGCTACTCAAAAATGTTTCCATTTATTTTTATCCCAGCCCTCCAAATTCATTGTCTTTAAGAATAATCAATTGGATTCTTTTAAAATTAAATGCCAAGTAAATGATGCAAATAAAACAATTTTGTTTGCTGAGAAGTAATTGAAAATCTGCAACTAATTACAAATTGGCAAGCTCTGAACCCCAAATAGCTGAAACCCTTGCTGATGCATTGTTTACAGCTGGGTTCAAAACTGGCTTCCTTACACCAGCCATCCACAAGTTATTAATCAATATGTTGCCAAGTTCTATACCTCACCTTCAAAAAATGGTCATAAACATTTAATTTTCAATATGGGCTTCATAAATAAAGCTTTAAAAACTAGCGGAGGGGGTATAATTGGTTAGAACACACAAAGCCCGTTCTTGAGTTAATGTGAGTTGGCTTTGGGTTTACATACCCTTGTTCTTCCTTGACTGTTCAGGAATCCTGCAACTCAGTTGAAATTAATATTCTGCCAGTCTGGTCATTGAGTCCCCTATAGCACTCCACTGATACATTACAAGACCTTTTTAATTGACATTCTGGAGAAAAGCAACATATTTATGGGCCACAGAGAAACAGGGATCAACTAATTTGAATTGCTATTTCTGCAAGCAGGTAAAGCTGAATTTACAAGTGACTCTATTCTGAGTGGTGGTTTAAATACACACACACACACACACACACACACACCCCTACACACACACACACACACATTCTGGTGATTCCATACCTCAGACTCCATCTCCTACTGTTCTTTCTCTCTCACCTGACCTACATTCACTCTTGTGCAATCTCTGCCCTTGCTGTTCGGTTCTGGAATGTTTTTCCTCTAAATAGTCACTTGAATGGCCCCTTTTTTTTTTTTTTTTTCAGGTTAATGTCAGTCCTCAAAAAGGCTTTCCCTATCCTCCATACCTAGTATCTTGTACTTTATCCTCTTTCTTCATGTATTCACTTGATGACTGTGAGTTGTCTCTATTAGATTGTAAGCCATGCGAAACCAGACGCCTTGTTTATCTAGTCCACTACCCTAACCTTGGTCCCTGGAATAGTGCCTCGCACGTGGTAAGCTCTCTATAAGTATTGGATGCATGGATGGGTGGGCGGAGAGTGTAGGTGAATGGATACATGGGTGGGTGGGTAGATGGATGGATTGCTAGATTAGAGGGAGAGTGAAAGAATAGTTATGTTGGTTGGAAGAAGCAGCAGAGTTACGACAGAAGTTGAATGCTAGGAAGGTCATGACTCTAAAAGCTTCATCAAAACCTCTTCCAAATTCCAAGCTTAGAAACTTCTTTCCAAACTGGGGTGCATTCAGAGGTTAGAGATGGTAAGAAATACTACGTAACAGATTCTCTTCAACTTTCACAGGGGCTGTGCTATAGAAAAATCATTAGACCTGTCTCTGTGGCCCCAAAAGCTTGATCCAGGACGTGTAGGTGGAGACTACCAGGAGTATATTGTGGATTAAAATGAGAGAGCTTTCTCACTGAGAGAGCTGCCCTGAATGGCAAACGAGAGTAAGATGATGTTGGTGAAAGGATTGATAGCATACAGTACCTGACTGCTTAGTAGGGATGCTTATCACAGAGGCATCGGATGCGCTGTGGTTCTGGACAGCTCGTCTGGGCTCTTATTACTCTGAAGCTCTATGGTTCTATAATGATCAAAGGAGAAGGCTGGTCAATAGTTGACAATTAATTTTTAAAAGGAGAAATTCCAGTGAGATTTGGATTTTTCATTTTGTCCCATAAGGAGATAACTTTAGAAATGATTTTAAAATGAACCAAAAGAAAATGTTCCTAGCAAAATAATAAGGCTGAATTCTGAAAGTCTCTTTGGCGTCTTCCGTTCCCTGGGATGCCCGGGCCAGGGCATGCAGTATTTTCGGTACATTGAGAGCGAGGAGCCTGCATTCTCAGGGGGCGGCAGGGGCGGCCTGTAAGGTCTTAATCCAGGTCTGTGATCTTAAGGCAAGGCCTCCACGTGTGAAGCGCAGGGGTGCCTCCAAAATAGAACAAGAGCACTCCATCCATGTGAAGATGACTGTCGAGGTCACTGAGACCTACCGTGATCTGGCAATTAAAGCTGTCTGTGGCTGTCTTACCTTTCAGGACATACTTCCGGAGATCCAAAAGAAACCTTTTTTTTTTTTTCCCCCATAAATTGATGACTTTCTGTTGCTGAGTCATTCTTCTTGCAGTTCCTTTTGCTTTTCCTATTTATTGTTGGTTTGATACCTAAGCCGTAGCATTGTTGCCTTCTAGGGGGTATAAGGGAGAGAGCCGAAGATGCAGGTCTGTGCCGTGGTGGGCAGATCTAGGCATGGCCACGAGGCCCCCTCCTGCAAATCCACAGATGTCCAGAGATCAAGAGGAATGTTCTGTCGGGTTAATGAAGTTTGGGTTCGTCACCACCATCCAGTTGCTTGCCTTGCCAATTCCCGGGGTGCATGGGATACTGAGAATGGAGTACGGGAGAGGAGCTTAGATTTCTCGCTTGGTTGCTAGCCAGGCTGATTCACTGTCCCACACTGGAGGCTCAGTCGGGCCACGTGTAAAACAGTGGTCACTGGCAGAGCATCTGGGATGTTCTCAAGGTGGGGTTCACTCACCTTCTCTGGGGAGCTCTTCCAAGCCCTCAGGCAGAATAGTCCTTCTTCCCTCTGGGCCTCCTCACTGTCCTCCATCTCCCCTTCATCAGTTCATGATATAAATTATTCTGTGCCAGCTTGGCTCTCCTCTAAGGCCATGAGATCTTTGAGGGCAGGCATTGTGTTTCCTTTCTCTTTATATCTCCAGAGTGCAATGCCCTTCCTAGCACATAATAGATCCTCAATGAATACCTGATATACTGGGGGGAAAAAATGACTAGCTACCTGAAATATTAAAGGTATTCATATATTGTGAGTGGAGAGTAATAAAGACATGTGAAGTTCAATGTGAAACTCATCTTGCCTCCCCATTGCAACCTGATTAAACAGCAACAGTTTCTTCCTCTCTTGAGTCACCTGAACCTTACTGACTATTTTCTTACAAGGTTGTTGAGTTTACCTTGGACTTGGGGCTGTCCTCTATTAAGAAGCTTTCAGCAGAGCCTGGGAATCAAGTTATGGTGTCACAGGCACAAAGCCAGTGTGGCAACCCTGGGTGTGGGGGTGGGGAACCCTCCTGGATAAGAAATGCTTTGTCATCTGGTCGCTGAGTCTTACGGACTTGACCTAGTGGACTTGAGCTAGTGACCTAGCTAAGTGATCCCCCGGTGAGGCCTCAACATTCACCAAGACCTGGACATGCTCTGAACAGGCTCTGGACTCCCAGTGATGCACACAGCCCTTCAGGGTCAGGGGTCACCATGCTGCCAGGCCAGCAGGACAGGTGGAATGTTGCACAGCTGCTCCTCTGGTTGCATTTCCCAACACCTCCCTATCCCACAATGATCCGTCGTTGGCATGCTATTTCTGCCACCTTGTCATCTCAATGGCTTGTCCGGGGTCTCAGTGGCTGAGTGTGGAGAGCCTGTCCCCAGCCCTTTTTTCTCAGGACAAGTTCGACTTCACTTCCTCTGGCCTTATCAGACTCCTTGTTTCCAAAATTGTTACTCAGCTACTTGGGAAGTTGAACTCAGTTTCTCCCTCCTGACATCCTCCCAGCTGAGAGTAATAAGAAAAGCAGTTGATCGCAGTGAGGTGTCCATCTTTTCCATTCTCTGCCATCTACCATGCCTTACAGGGATTAGCCTGGGAAATTTTGTCAGCTGCATTTCATACTGCTTAGTGGTCATCTGGCCATCTCTGCTTCGAGCCTAGCTTAAAGAAACATATGGCCCCAGGTTCTTCCACGCTACAGATATGGAACTTTCCCATGTTAAGAGAGCTAAAGATGAAATATGGTTTTCTGTACCTCTTTTCATTGACCGTCAAAATAACAAGTGATGTCTTGTCTTTCAACAGAGACGCTCTTTTTACTCAGTCATTCAATGAAGAATGTGCCGTTGTCTTTGCTGTAGATTTTTATTTTATTTGTAAATTGTGCGTGCTGCGTGCTACGGAATACTGAGAAGCCATACACCCTGGCTTGTTAGCTGACACACAGTATGTGTGATTACAGATTGTTTGAATAACAGTGGGCTATTGAACTGCCATCCAGATGTGTGTGGAGTTAACTGTGGGAATGTCCACAAAGGAGGATTATCTTTCTGGTTGCTGGGTCCAAGCCCCCTAGAAAGTGGAAATATAAGCGTGGAAGCTACTCATATAGAACATTAGCTACAAATGGCTCTTCAGAGGCAAAATTAATCATTTTTTAACAATTACACATTGCAGTTAAGACCGAATTTGTTCTCCGAAAGTAAATCAGGCAAAGAAAGTGCCAAACAACAAAAGAAGCTGTGGCTTAGAGCGGCCTTTGTGAGTGGTTTAGTCATTTTCTGTTTCTCCATATCTACAAAAGTCAGAACGTCGTAGTCTCAAAATAAACCATGACTGTCCCAAGTCTCTGAGCTGACGTCTCGTCTGCTTTGTCTGTGTTTCTGCACTTCCTTCCATCTCGTCTGCTGCAGAGGACACCACATCGTACAGTGGCTGGCGTTCATGGTACTGGCCAGGGGAAAACAAGACAGAAACCCCATGGGAACATTCCCTTTAAAATATCTGAACCACAGTGAGTTACCACTTCACACACGTAGGATGGCTAAAATAGGAAAGACAGTAACAAGTGTCGATGAAGATGTGGAGACATCAAAACCCTTACCCACTGCTTATGAGAACGTAAAACGGCATAGCCACTTTGTCAAACAGTTGGATAGTTCCTTAAAGTGTTCAGCATGGAGCTGCCGTACCACCCAACGTTTCCACCCCTAGGCATGTGTATCCAAGAGGAATGACAGTGCAGGTTCACATAAAAACTTGTACGTGAGTGTTCAGAGCAGCGTTGTTCAGAATAGCCAAACAGCAGAAACAGCCCAATGTCTGTCAACTGATGAATGGATAAGTAAAATGCAGTATATTCAGTTCAGTTCGGTCGTTCAGTCGTGTCCAACTCTTTGTGACCCCATGAACCTCAGCACGCCAGGCCTCCCTGTCCATCACCAACTCCCAGAGTCCACCCAAACCCATGTCCATTGAGTCGGTGATGCCATCCAGCCGACTATCGTCCCCTTCTCCTCCTGCCCTCAGTCTTTCCCAGCATCAGGGTCTTTTCCAATGAGTCAGCTCTTCACACCAGGTGGCCAAAATATTAGAGTTTCAGCTTCAACATCAGTCCTTCCAGTGAACACCCAGGACTGATCTCCTTTAGGATGGACTTCTTGGATCTCCTTGCAGTCCAAGGGACTCTCAAGAGTCTTTGGCCATAAAAAGGAATGAAATCCTAATACAACCGGGATGAACCTTGAAAACATGCTCAGTGAAAGAAGCCAGACATAAAAGACTGTATTATATGAATCCATTTGTAGGAAATGTCCAAAACAGGCAGATCTATAGAGACAGAAAGTAGATTAGTGGCTTCCTAGAGCTGGAGAGGTTGAAGAGAAATGGAGGGTGACTGCTAATGGGTATGGGGTTCCTTTTTGGAGTGATGAAAATTTTCTAAAATTGATTGTGATGATGATTATACAGTGTGATAAATATACTAAAACACCATTGAATTTTATGCTTTAAATGGGTAAATTGCACAGTATATGAATTATACCTCAATTATGCTGTTTAGAAATGAAGGCAAAGTAGTTTCAAGTAAAAAATTTTAAAGGTATTTCAAGGGGATTTTTTTTTTTTTTTTTAGTGAATCATGCCTCAAATTAGGATGTCTTCAAAAACCACATATCTGGACTTTTTTGGCAGTATGAAAAGAAGAGGAAATGGTTTTAAATTTAGTAGCTTATGTCCTTTTTTCCCCCCCGGAATGAAAGATCTGTTACTTGTTCAGCAGTGTCAATGCTTTCTATCTCCACTTGGAATCTACAGCAGTAAGCTGGCTCCCAGCCATCAAATACCTAAATCTAGCTTTGTGCGATAAAACTCCCTTTAGCAATGCATATTGAAATATATCTTTCTGAACCTATTTTAAATTCTATAGCAAGCAAGTCAAAATTTTTTTTAAAATCATGAAACATCATCCAAGTCAGGAGACAAAGAAACAAATAGGAAGTCCTCTCTAGATGCTGTTCGCACTCCACTTTCTATAGTTTAAAGAAAAATGTGGAATTTCCTGCAGAGTGATTAATAGGCCAGTGTGGTGACATACAGGAACTCTGAGCTTGACCTTGCAGGTAAAGGCTAACTGGTATGTTAAGTTGATTACACAATTTCCTCTAAATAAGTTGACAAGTGGTTTGCAGTTGCCTTGACTTTTGCCCTTATAAATGCACACTTATAAATGACTTGCTTTTTCAGCTAAAGCAATCCTTATTTTAGATGTGACATGTGTTAAGTAAACACCATGATAGGGAACCCCAGCTTCCTAGCCTTTATAGCCAGGTCAGATTAGCAGAGTTGCTAGGGGACATGAGTTGGGGCAGCCTGAAACTTGGCTTTGAGATATGGATGTATTCACAGGGCATGAGAAACCCAGAACTAGTTTCCTCCTTCTAATATGCTGAAGTAGACTGGTGGATTTGATAAGATGATTCCACATATGGCTTGAAACGTTCCAGGAGTAGAGGCTGCTAAACGGTTTGCAGTAAATGACAGTGGGATTATCTCTTGTGTTTTGTACAGGTCTCCTTTCAGGATCTCAAGTCTGTAGGAAAATACAGCCTCTGGTGTTTTGTCAAAAAATGTCATGGAGAAAAGGTTTCTGGTCAGCATTTCTGTTCTATGGTCATTTTCACAGGAAGAAAATGTGGTCTTTGTACAGTCAAGAGGATATAATTTATTGAGATATTTTTATTTACAGATATACTACTTCTTTCTACTTAAAGGGAAAGTTACAGAAAGCTACTATAAGAGAACAGGAAATGTTGCTTCAGATGAGAAATCAAAATGCTGCTTAGGAAAATGATTGGTGATTTGTAGATTTATAAGTCAAGCACCTTTATTGAACTTAATGTATCCTGATTTGATAAGCGAAAAGAGCTTTGCTAACATTGTTGATTTAGCTGGAATCTATTTGTGTGTGTGTGTGTGTGTGTGTGTGTGTGTCTTCCTGAATGAGTTAAACATTTGGAAAATGAATTGATTTTTATTTGAATATACAAAGATAATACCATTTAAGCTTTCCAGGTCTAGAATATGACAAGCCTTGAGCTCATCTGGAAAACAGAACGTTATTAGGACTCAGAGGTTAAATTTACCAATCCACCATTAAATCCATGAATGTTCCTCTAAAACAATGTGCAGACCCGTTACAAATCATCTTCCCTCACATTAACTCTTATATACGATGAAACTCGCCAGCCTGAAATGTTTACTACTTGCCACAGATGACTAACTTAGAAATCTTTTTATTCCGTTATTTCACCCAGTCATCCATAAGTATTTGTAAAAAGGATTGCCATCCACCTTCCGGCTGGTTGTGTGCTTGTGCAAAGGACTGGGGCCAATCTGACCTGCCACGTGGCTTCTCCTTGAAAGCTGTCAATACTCAGTAACCATGAGCTATTAATAACAGCATCCTCAATGCATGTTTCTAAGCCGTGTCACTTCCGCCTAAGCTGGCCAGTGCCCTGTTGATGTACCCATGAGGCAAGACGAGGCTTTCCACCAACCCTCTCTGCTTGTGGAAAGTTAGGATCTCCTGAGGTTTGGCTTTCAACTCTGCATGGCAAACACAAGAGTCATGAATTTCCCACCACAGTGGACGAGTCAAAGAAGTTTCTGCTGCGTCTCAGTTTTATCTCTCAAGAGAGTATCCTTTAGGGACTTCCGTGGCGATCCAGTGGTTGGGACTTTGACTCCCAATGCAGGAGGTATGGGGTTTGATCCCTGGTCAGGGAGCTATGATCCCACAAACCTTTTCTTTTTTTTTTTTTTAATTTTATTTTATTTTTAAACTTTACAATATTGTATTGGTTTTGCCAAATATCGAAATGGATCCGCCACAGGTGTACCCGCGTTCCCCATCCTGAACCCTCCTCCCCCCTCCCTCCCTTACCCTCCCTCTGGGTCGTCCCAGTGCACCAGCCCCAAGCATCCAGTACCGTGCATCGAACCTGGCCAAAACTTAAGGGAAAAAAGCAGAAAAAATATTATAACAAAATTCAATAATGATTTTAAAAATAGTCCACATCAAAAAAAAAAAAAATCTTAGAAAAGGAGAGTATCCTTTAAAAATAAAGGATAAATACTTCTGTTAAATACATTTTAAAATATTTCAAATGTTATTTCAAATATTTTGTAAAGAAATAAGGCATAATAAATGCTCACCCTTCATAATAAATGAGCATCCTTGTTCCCAGCACAAGCTTAAGAATTAATATTTAACAAATACAGATGAAGCCCCTGTTCCGCCTCAGAAGTTTATAAGACCAAGTATGCAGTGCCTTGAAGAAGCCCAGTTGAAATATTGGGAGCTGTCCTGTGATAGCAAGAGAGAGAACATGCTTCTGGAGGAAAAAAAAATGCACTTTTCTCTTGTTGGTTTGAATTTTTTTAATTCCAAATACTTAAACCATAAAAAATTGCCAATATTCCATTATTTTCAAAAGTGACAGTTTTATATGGTTAGCCTTAGAGCAGAGAGACAGATATCCATTGCACATTACAAGAAGAAACCAAAATCCAGGTCACACCTTCTCTTGCCTAGATCATTAGCTTGGACCCAGAAATGGCTTCCTTGCTTTTATTCTCATATTTACATGCTCAATCACTTCAGCTGTGTCCAATTCTTTGTGACCCATGGACTATAGCCCGCTAGGCTCCTCTGTCCATGGGATTCTCCAGGCAAGAATAGTGGAGTGGGTTGCCATGCCCTCCTCCAGGGAATCTTCCCAACCCAGCGATCAAACCCACATCTCCTGTGTCTCCTGCATTACAGGTGGATTCTTTACCGCTGAGCCACTGGGGAAGCCCACCTCTTCCAATTCAACTTCCATGCTCTTGCTACAAGCATATGTATATCACATTAAGAATTAAGACAGGAAAACTGTCTTGATTATATAGATAGTGGAATTCTTACTACAAGCCAACTACCTTGCAGAGGCTGCACTTTACATTACTCATCTCATTTTATCCTCACAGGAAACTTTGAGACCTTCAGAGGCCGACCCAAGTTTTGTAGGATCCAAGTTTTGGGATACCCTGATGAGAGGAAATTAAATTCAAAATGAGTTATGAAAGTTAATATCTGTTTAGGTTAAGAAAAAGTGCAACAAAATTTGAGAGGCAAGTAAATACTTCAGATACCACAAAGTCCAGAAGAATCACATGGTTTTATTAATTAACCATTTGACATCCATTGAAGGCAATGGCACCCCTCTCCAGTACTCTTGCCTAGAAAATCCCATGGATGGAGGAGCCTGTTAGGCTGCAATCCATGGGGTCACTAAGAGTCGGACACGACTGAGCGACTTCACTTTCACTTTTCACTTTCATGCATTGAAGAAGGAAATGGCAACCTACTCCAGTGTTCTTGCCTGGAGAATCCCAGGGATGGGGGAGCCTGGTGGGCTGCCATCTATGGGGTCGTACAGAGTCGGACACGACTGAAGTGACTTAGCATAGCATAACATGTAATACTTTATTCCCCTACATTTTTGACTGCATATTCTTCCATCTATCAAGTCTTTCATAATATCATTTTCTATGGAGAAAATGCTCAGTCTTTCCTCTAAATAATGGTTGAGCAAGCTTTTTTAAAAAATCATGGAGAGTACTTTTATAATTTCTTTTTGCTTCATAGTTCAATATTAGTAATATGTTAAGTTTTCAAAGAAAGGGAAAATGAAAACATTAGTTGCTCAGTCGTGTCCAACTCTTTGCAATCCCATGGACTGTAGCTTACCAGGCTCCTCCGTCCGTGGCATTTTCCAGGCAAGAGTACTGGAGTGGGTTGCCATTTCCTTCTCCAGGGGAATATTCCCAACCTGGAAATCAAACCCAGGTCTCCCACGTTGTAGGCAGACGCTTTTACCATCTGAGCCACCAGGGAAGCCCAAAGAAAGCAA
>NW_011495018.1:18165064-18205692 GCF_000754665.1 Bison bison bison | reverse complement strand
ATCATTAGTTGCTCAGTCACGTCCAACTCTTTGCAATCACATGGACTGTAGCTTACCAGGCTCCTCTGTCCATGGAATTCTCCAGGCAAGAATATTGAAGTGGGTTCCATTCTCTAGGAGATCTTCACGACCCAGGGATCGAACCCAGGTCTCCTGCATTGCAGGCAGATTCTTTACCAGCTGACCTACCAGGGAAGCCCCAAGATCATCATCAAATGTCATTTTTCCCCCAGATATGAAGCAGTGAGATTTGGAATATTCCCAACAGACTTTGCTCCTGGCTCCACACAATTCTTTCTCAACCTCCTATAGACCTTCGGTGCTGGGTGCTCTAAGGCATGTTCATATCACAGGATGACCTCTGGCCCTGCCCCTTTATGTCCCAATACTAGATGAGCTGGCTATTTCCAGCCCCAAAGTGCTAGCAATAACTTACCCAAATATGGCAATGACTGTTTAACATCTAAGCATATCCTACTACATCCAAAGTCACTTACCCCTAACTCAACTTTTCCCCATGGCCAATGGTAGATCAAACCAGTCAGTCCCAAAGGAAATCAGCCCTGAATATGCATGGGAAGGAGTGATGCTGAAGCTGAAGCTTTGATACTTTGGCCACCTGATGCGAAGAACCAAATCATTGTAAAAGACTCTGATGCTGGGAAAGATTGAAGGCAAAAGGAGAAGGTGGTGGCAGAGGATGAGATGGTGTGGTAGTATCAGTGACTCAGTGGACATGAATTTGAGCAAACTCCAGGAGATCGTGAAGGACCAGGAAGTCTGGCGTGCTGCGTGCGGTCTATGGGATCACAAAGAGTTGGACATGACTGAGCGACTGAACAATAACAAAATGCTACCCAATACAAGGGAAAGTCAGAGAAGAAAGAGACGGTAGTCCTAATGGATTGCAGTTAATATGTCTTATGTTTACGAGTTGTATAAGATACTTGACCAAGTGGACATATCTCTAGGGCCTCTCCCAGGGCCTTGGAAGGAGCCCAAACAAGTGAGGGACTGACCCTGAGGGCTGGAGGGGAGCTGAGAAGTTGCATTCACTTCTGGAAAGTTGCTTGAGGTCACTGGGGTAGCAAGTGACAGAGCTAGGATTTGAACCCAGTCTGTGGAGTCCAAGCTCTTATCTACTAAATTATGTTAACTCACGTTTTTGGCACATAATCTTTCCCTTCCTTTCATACCCCATCTTAGCACCCAGCATTTCACCATTGGTCAACACCTGCTACACCAAAACATGGGCATTCGAATCTCGAAACAGGTATGTTATATTCCTGCGCACCCCTGGGCCAACTTCCTTTAAGACTCTGGAATTCAACCGCTTTTTGAAACAAATTTTATCACAACATAGGATTTCCAATAGCTCCGTATTAAAATTCACTGCCTTCCTCCACCCACATTCTAAAATTCATGTTGCTGCTCATCCAGCTTAGGGAGATTTCTCAGGCTGCCCCAAGGGTTGATAAATGTAGTCCAGTCCTCTGACGTTTATTCTGGTGTCCCTAAGAGCCATGTTTCGGAAGTGGTGGGACAGTCTTCTTTAGAAGGGGGACAGCCAGCAGGGGCCCTGCTCTCAATGGCCTGGCACCTGCAGAAGAAAGGGTTTTCCTGATAAACCTTCCAGTGTCTGGACCCGCGGTTTGTGCACATGGGCGGAACTCTCTCTCACAGAGCAAGTGTGTTTGCCAAATCAGGGACTGAAGTATCTTGCAAGTCCACTTGTTTCAGAAGAAAGACAGGATAAGGGAAGTGGCAGAAGCAGTGATAGGGAAGGAGTTTTTCGCACTAACAAGTGTGAGCTGATAAGCCCGACCTGTAAGGCAAATGTTGAGGGGTCCTGAGTACACTTCTCAGGCCAAAATTAGCTGAGCAAATTTGATTTGGCTTTTCCATTTTATAGTGGGAAAAAAATTCTGAAGAAGAAAGAAAACTCAGAGTGTATTGCTGTCACGAATGACAGATTTGACTGCTTATCTGTTAGATTTTTTCCTACTAAAGAAGTCAATGAAGTCACTTTCTAATATGTCTGAATTGTAGGGTGACATGACCAAAAAATACAGTAATAATAATATGTGAGTCCTTATTACGTTCCCAGTCCCTGGACTGAGTGTGTTTACATTGCTTATTTCATTTGATCCTCACAAGAACCCTCTGAGGCTGTTTCAAATTACAGATGAAGAAAATGAGGCTTAGAGAGATTTAATAATTTACCCAACTCAGCCACACAGCCGGCAGGCAGTGGAGGCCAGATCTGAACCAAAGCAGCCAGTTTTGGGACGCTGCACGCTTAATCCACTCTCATACATACACGGAGGGTCCATTTATATCCTGTTCCTGTCCCCCTGCTCCGGGATCACACTCTCTCTCTGAACAGTCCCCATAGTGTGAGGAACCGTCTGAATGTTACTCGAAACATGTATAAAGCAAACAAGGATTATTTTTATTATCTCCCACAAGTACCCCTATTAGCTTTTTTTTTTTTCCTCTTACGGTGACTAGAAGAAAATGTAAGATTAGTAAGAAGGCAAAATAAATATTTACTGAGCTCTGAAAGGCCTGTTGGTGCTTCCCAAGTGGCGCTAGTGGTAAAGAACCCCCCTGTCAATCCAGGAGACATAGGAGATGCAGGTTCGATCCCTGAGTTGGGAAGATCCCCTGGAGGAGGGCATGGCAACCCACTCCACTGTCCTTGCCTGGAGAATCTCCATGGACAGAGGAGCCTGGTGGGCCACAGTCCATAGGGTTGCACAGTCAGACACAGACTGAAAACACTTAGCGTGCACATGTGAAAGGGTTGATATTATGCTTAGTTTTTCTCCACCCTTGCTTGGAGGCCCAGCCTGTGTAAAAGGAAGCCCCCAGCAAGGCTTAAGGAGAGTGTGGCTGCTTCCCTCTGGCAAATTCCGGTTCCTGTGAAGTGTCTAAGGTCATGGTGTTGCTCCTTGGGGGCTGAACTGGGTTCCCTGTGTCTTACCTGTTTGTACCTAAAAACTCCACCAGGAAGTTTTTGAAAAGTTCTCCGGAGGGGCAGTCATGTTCACCTGGTCCAAGTGTAGAGGACAGTGTCGATTCAGTGCCAGACCAAGGGTCCCTGGGGAAGCACCAGCCCAGGCCTTGTGGTCACATTGGAGGGGAAGCGATGAGTCAAGGCCAAGAGATGAGAGGGAACCTCAGGAGAATGTGTGCTCCCAGCCACTCATCTCACAGGAGAAACCAAGGCCCCGGGAAAGGAAGTGACCCCTGCTGGTCACGGTGGAACCAGCACCAGGCTTCCTGTTTAAGACACCTTCCACCATAGGCTGCTGACGTGCTTGCCCCCGGGCAGCACCTCCCAAGTACACAGGGACGCCCTGAATACTTTGTGGCAGCTTTGCCATCCAGCGATGCCTTTTGAGGTTCCATTTCAGAATTATTATGCTGAGGAGACTGACTCCTAAGAGAGGGTATGCCCTTTTTTCTCAGATGGTTAGATTCTCCATCTATAGCAATAAAAGAGCTATTTAAATAAACTGTTTTATTCCTACAGTTGGTGACTCATCTACAGTAATATGTGTTATTATATTACCTGAGCCAGTCACGTTTTCTCCAGACTCATATTCCTCAGCAGAGATGCAGGGAGATTGCCCAACAAGTTCATTATTGCTTGTTCCAAAAGCAGGAAGTGCCCTGACCATACACACATACAAGTATTTCACACAGATGACACTTCCTTTTCTCTTTGAAGAGCCTTATTTAACCAAATACACTTGAAGAGTTGGGGAAAGTCAAACTGTTGTTCACCTTGGTCTTGCTTTGCCAGTAGACTATTGGAAGGAAACAATTCTACCTTGTATAGTAATATTCTTCTCCAAACCCTGAGTTCATTCAAATTATGGAAACGTCCCCTGCATAGCCCAGTTAGCAAAGCCAGTCTTCACTGTCCAACAAAACAACCCAAGTGGACTGGTTTTCTGATAGAACAAGTCTGACTTCATTGTTTCCATTTAAACGGATGTGTTAGTACACGTCCCTGGGACAAGCCTGTCACTCTGAACTCTTACTTCCAAAGTAGGTGGGAAGTTTAGGAGGGAAGTGGATGTACAGAGCAGAGAGCTTCAAGCCTCTCCATGAATTTGTCACAGGAGGGCCATGAGGCACTGCCACCGTCGGTACGTTCTACTGACACTCTCTCCGCACAAGACTCTCAGGGAAGCTGGATTCTTGAAAAATAACTTAGGAGATGGAAGAGGTGAAGTCACTACACTTTCAGTGAACAAAAACTGTCAAAAGTCGCACCACTCCACTGTACGATATGTCTGAATTCAGACCATCCTAACACCCGCTGAGCACTGGTCCTCACCCTTAACAGGAATACACGTATGTAAAGCAGGGAGAGGCTCAGAGCTCCAGCTTGGACCTGTGGTCCTTGATTAAAGGAGCAGCTACTCACAGCAGTTACTCATACTGTCTCTTGTCTCTTTACTTGGCACTGTAGAGGTTCCTGCACCCTAGATAAAGCAACTTGGTGAGATAGGGAAAGAAGGAACTGAGGAAACACAGTGGTGAAAGAATGCTAGAATGGTGGTTGGGTCACAGGCGTAGTCTTAGAATATTGGCCTCAACAAATAAGACATATGGAAGTTGGGGACCTGGAATTTGCTGCTTTCAAATTTGCGTGCATCCATGCTCAGTCGCTTCGGTCGTGTATGATTCTTTGCAACCCCATGGACTGTAGCCTGCTAGGGTCCTCTGTCCATGGGATTCTCCAGGCAAGAGTACTAGAGTGGGTTGCCATTTCCTACTCCAGGGGATCCTCCCAACCCAGGGACCGAACCCACATCACTTATGTCTCCTGCATTGGCAGTCTGTGTCTTTACCACTAGCACCAGCTGGAAAGCACAAATTTACCTATACTGCAATTTAAAGATTTTAAAGATCCCAACAAAGCACCTTGTATCAGGATGTTCATTGCAACGTTGAAATAGCAGAAATTTAGAAGCAGCATAAATTTAGATTCATCAGTGGGAGGGGGGTGGTCAATACAACAGAATACAGTAATTAAATTACATAAATGAATCATACACACACGTGCTCACATATGCATCCATGAACTATTGTGTTGAGTCAAAAGATGATTTTCAAAATGCTGCTTAGAGAGTATTATGTTAAGAAAATAGCACACTGGTTTATAGATACATAAATATGTAGTAAAAGAATGAAAACATGGACAGAAGCATGAGCTACCGGGGGAAGGTACATCAACTTTGTAATGTGTTATCTTTTCAAAAGAGCAGCTCAGTCTTCCTTGCTGTTTAAATTGATTATTGTATTTCCAGAGGAAACAAAGAGACTGATTTTTAAATATGTATCCTGTGCATCAGTTCAGTTGGAAAAGGGGCTTGAGAGTTTCAGTTTAGGCTTTTGTGGGAGAACAAAGGAAGTGAGGTGACCTTTCACCTCAGCCACTCCAGCAGCCCCAAATACAGGTTTAAGAGAATTTCCATCTTGGAAGGAGCTGAGTCTGGTTGGACTGCTTATCCCAAAGTCATTCCTAATTTTTGTTTTTAATGAAATTTGACAAATAATGTATGTGCAAGAAGGCTCCTGTAGAATGGCCTTAATTTGAGTTTAGGAATGCATAATTTTATCAAGATCTCTGTAATTAGATATTGTGCAATAGAATATAAAGCAAATACTGCTCGTTCCATGGCAACAACGGCCTTTAGTACCTCACTATCTTTGAGATAACGAAGGTTTCCATACACACGCATCACATGGGATTTTTTAAATAGACATCCAAGAAGAAAATGAAAGTTTCCCAATTGGTTTTCCCCTGATTTTAAGGGCGAGTATATGAACGTGTGCTCTGTTCTCTTCTTTCTCTATTGTCTCCTAGATGCGAGTCGCTCTCCCCCACTCCTCGATCTGTCTGAACTGTAAGCGTGTTGCTGCAGGTTTCGTAGCCCTGTACGATAATGTCATTGCTTCAGCTAGTGTTTGGGGTAAAGTGCTTGTCTTTGGAAGAGAGAGAAAAGAATTAAGATTGTGGTCACTTTCTTTGTGGACTGAGGAGGGGTTTCAAGAGTGCTGACTGGCCAGGGCTTGGACCACAGAGTGAACTTCTAGAAGGCAGGGAGTAACTTCTGTGACTCCAGCATCTAGCATTGCAGGCACACAGTAGGTACTCAATAATTAACTCCCTCCTGGTTAATAATCATTCAGAGGGAAGACAGCAGTGTGGAATAATTGCTAAGGAAAGCCCTGACAAAGCGCACTTTTGCTAGTAAGCTGGAGGTCAGATACCTGAGTGAGCAGGTGGTCGTACAAATATGTCAGGCGGGCCTGGCTGAACATCACACAGTAGGAAGTGAAGGCCTGGGGTGAGCCAAGGTGTGCACGGCTGATCCTAAAGCGTTCAGGTTTTTTCAAACATCAACTAAGCCAAACAAAACAGTCTAATTTGCATTTCTGCCTAGGCTTTGAGGAAAGCTAATTCTATTAATAGCATAGGGATGTTTCCACTGAGAGATAGCCAAGTCCCAAACAGGTTAAGAACAGTTTCCACCAAGTGCCAGGATTAAGCAGGTAACTATGCAAGGGTATTGCTCTTTCCTCAGTAATAAGACTCTGTGTAAGATCTGCTCTGTGCAGGGCCAGTTCTGAAAGCACCAGGCTCTTTTTTTCTTGCTTTGGAATCTGGTCGAAATCCACTTGTAGTGTTCACCAAGGTCAACTTAGAAAGAGAGAATACCCAGCAACATATCCTGTACCTTAAGAGCAAGGGTCTGTGGAAGGCAAGAGAAACAGCCCGTGCATGCATGTCTGCTAGCACACACGTGTGTGTGTTAGTCGTTCAGTTGTGTCCGACTCTCTGTGACCCCATGGACCATAGCTTGCCAGCCTCGTCTGTCATGGAATTCTCCAGGCAAGAATACTGGAGTGGATTTTCATTCCCTTCTCTAGGGGATCTTCCCAACCCAGGGATCAAACCCAGGTCTCCCTCTTTGCAGGCTGATTCTTCACCATCTGAGTCACCAGGGAAAGTAGCACACAGGTGACCTTCAAATCATCATTTTAAACACCAGCTGGTCAACAACTGCCTTCTGCCCAGCCTGCTGCCTCCCTGGGGTGATCTCCTGGAGTCTGATTAATCGTACCTCCCAATAAAGGCTGCTCGGTTGTACATAAACATTTCCAGTACAGAGCCTCTTGGCCACAAGGTTTTCCTTTAGGAAATACTAGCCCAAGTCCCTCGTGTTGGAACACATGACTAAGTATCTGTAGATGTTCTGCCCAAGATACACCTAGGCTAAATTCATTTAATTCAGTTCAGTTCCGTTCAGTCGCTCAGTCATGTCTGACTCTTTGTGACCCCATGAATCGCAGCATGCCAGGCCTCCCTGTCCATCACCAACTCCCGGAGTTCACTCAGACTCACGTCCATTGAGTCAGTGATGCCATCCAGCCATCTCATCCTCTGTTGTCCCCTTCTCCTCCTGCCCCCAATCCCTCCCAGCATTATTTCGGTAAAGCTCCTTTCAATTGTAATGGCATTAAGCAGTTTTATACATGGCTGTGAGGTGTGCACCTTGAGAGTATACTGAGCACATCTTAAGAGAGCTATTGCTGTATAGTGAGGGCGCAGAGAAACACATGTTAATTATCCCTGTGAATCTTACAAGTGTTTTGGAAAATCATAGAAATCAAACCATTCTTTGGATGTAGAGAGCAGTCTCTTCACAATGACTGAAGGGGCAGTTGGAGGTGTTTTCTTGTCTTCACATGATCCTGAGAGGTAGCTAGGAACAGATGTACAACAAACGATTCAGACCCGTTAGGCATCATGGCGTAGGATTTGAAGCATCATTTCAAGTTGTTAATTTCTTCTAAAATGTATGGTCTCATTAAAGGCAGTTGTAGTCTCTTTTGTAAATAGGATCAGTGAAAGAACTAAAATTGTCCATCTGTCCATTAAACAAAGAACTGGAATGTGAGACCCACCCCCCAAAGTGGCTTCCTAGAGACTATGCACTTCATTTTATTTTTATTTATTTATTTGGCTGTGTTGGGTCTTGGTTGCAGCACGTGGAATCTTCGCTTTTTCGCTGCAATATGCAAACTCTTGGTTGCAGCGTTTGGGATCTAGTTCCCTGACCAGTGATTGAAGCCTGGCCCCCTGCTTTGGGAGTGCAGAGTCTTAGCCACTGAACCACCAGGGGAATCCTGAGACTGTGTATTTTAGAATGATGCACAAAGCAAAGCCATGGAAAAGACGAATTTAATACCATGTACCTGCAAAGGTAGGGGTTGATCTCCACCCTCATTGGTTAGAGAGTCTCTTTGAGGTATTTCAGTGTTTGCAGGTGGCAGCTCGTGCTTCCTTTGCTCAATGATTTTTCATAACAGTAGGGTAGGCAGAGGTCAGACAGCACTCTCTAATGGCTACAGTGTAGACCTGGTCTTAGCCAATCAGGTGCCAGGTACTCTCCTCAACTACAACTAAGGAATTCC
Organism: Bison bison bison; assembly: GCF_000754665.1. NCBI lineage: Eukaryota > Metazoa > Chordata > Mammalia > Artiodactyla > Bovidae > Bison > Bison bison. Next base: position 18,197,190 of record NW_011495018.1, on the reverse strand, counting down.
TTTAACTCAGAATTCAGAGAAAAAGCAAGTCTCTCTTCGGTAGCAAAGAACCAAAGTTATAGTGTGGGCATGACTATGCATAGGTCACATAAAGAACTGGGAACAGGTATAGAGAAACCATAATATGCAGTGATGAGGAGCTTGCAGGGGTTAATTACCAATTCCTCCCCTCACTGAGCTGTGGTGAAACCCATGGTCAGAAGCTCCCAGGGCTGAGCCCAGTCTGGCTCCAACCAGAGCCTCCTCTTTCATTGTCACACTGATTCCCTTTTGTCCTCTGATTCCTGCATCCCTTCCTGGTTTGTGCTCTTTGAATTGCACTGTCAATTACTCTAAGACAGAGTTAATATCCTAATTACAAAGGAGTCTCCACCAGCCTCAGTTCCCCAAAGAATCATACCCAGAATCACGCCCAGATGTCACCCAGTATATTTCTGTTGCTCCAGCACTTTCTGACCTTTGTGCTCATTTGAGAAATCTCTGAAAATGCTGAAGGTATCACTCTCCCTCAGTGGAAATATTCTTTGGGAAAATTCCCAGTAACACTGTATTTCCTTCCCTGCTATGGCAACCAGGGTTTATAAGGCCTGTTTGCTTTAGGTGAAGAACAGCTTTCAGACTAAATGTCTACTTCACATAGTAAATCATGGATGGTTTTCTGCATCAAACTATCCAACTCCAGTATCAGTCTATTGGAGAGAAAGAACTGTGGTGCCTGGTTGATGTCTGCTATTTACCTCCTTAAATTTCATGTCATGGAGGGTCTGGTGGTTTGGCAGTCTCTCCTTCAGGTCCAGGACAGTCTTAGATTATCCTTCATGTCACATATGTGGACTCTCTCTCCCCCCACCCCCACTGTTTTGTTTTGTTTTTTTAGTATGATACAGATGTCTGGTTTGTGAACTCTGAAACCATATTTTTCAAATCAGTAAGACATGTGATGTGAAAAAAAGATTTTTTTTTTCTGATTTGTACATGTACTTTACAGAAAGTTTCTTAAAATGAAATCAGATTAGCTATACATTGGGGGAAAATCAACTTTTAAAAATACAAGGTTATATAATATAGACACTGCCCTAAGAAGATGCAGAAAAGAAGAGTCTCCCTCTAACATACCCAGAGTGAAATGTATTATCAGTTGTTAGACTTACAACTTATTTTTGCAAAAATAATAATAATAATTCCTTCCCTGAGCTTATATACATGAGAGAAATAACCAAGAAGCTTCACTTTTCAAAATATATTGATAGGGCTTCCCTGGTGGCCCAGTGGTTAAGAATCTTCCTTCCGATGCAGGGGACACAGGTTTGATCCTTGGCGAAGGATTTGATTCTTAGCGAACTAAGACCTCACGTGCCATGGGACAACTAAACCTATGTACCACAAATTAAAAAGCCCATGCACTGCAGGGAAGACCCCGGGCAGCATTATATATAAAATATACTGATGGTACAACCCTCAGTCCTATAACCAGAAAGAATTAGCGTCTTCAAGCCACTTTTTTCCACTGTGGAAGGAGAATGGGTTAGTTTGTTGTTTTTTGTTTTTTTTTTCAGAGTTACTATTCCCAGAATGGTAGACAGTGTGCAAATCCTAGAAAGAGTTTATTTTGCTTAAAATGTGAGCATTTTTTCCTCCAGATTAACTTTGCTGTTGAAGCCAAACCTGTAATTACTGTTATCTAATAGTTTTATAGCGTGCCATGCACTATTTGCAAGGAATTTTTTTCACTGCTCATTCAGAAATACAATTCAATGTTGAAAAGGAGCTCTTTTCCCTTGATATGGGAAAAGAGGCTATGCAAGGGCAAAAACAGTCTTTTTCCTCTAGATTTGTGTTCTGTCTACCCAGAGTTGAAGTATGTTCCTACCCAGGAACAGAGTATGATCGTTCTCTGTGAATTTATTACATGAAAAGAATTTGATTTTTTTTTAATGGGTGGGAACGCCTTATTTTCAGCTTATGTCCATGACTTCATGGGAATTGTAAAAGTGGGAGAAAACCCTCCCAGGGAAAAGCCCTGTAGGTCAGAGTGAATTAAATCATCAGAGAATTTTCATCCATCCTTTCCAGGGTCAAGTCTAAATCTGTAACAAGAAATCTGCACACAGCAAGGTAGGAATCTAGGAGCCAGGGAGGGGGGGCACATCTTCCTGGGACTTGATGTAGCCCCTGTTGTTACAGTAAAGAATCCACCTGCCAAGCAGCAGATTCGGGTTCTATCCCTGGGTCGGGAAGATCCCCTGGAGAAGGAAATGTCAACTGACTCCGGTATTCTTCCCTGGGAAATCTCATGGACAGAGGAGCCTGGTGGGCTACAGTCTATGGGTTCACAAAGAGTGGGAGCCCACTTAATGACTAAACCGTCACCACCACCTGTTGCTCTATAAATGTGCAAGCTGGACCACCAGACCAAATACGGTTGGCATTCTGTCTGGGCCGCTGTGCTCTGTGTAGATAAAGAAAACGTAGGCGGAAATCTGAGCCAAAAGCAAGAAGGTAGACATTCCTTAGGAGGAGGCAACCAATGGGGGAGGGACTATTTACTTCTCAGGAAGTTATGAAATCTCATCTGTAAAACACAGTCATATTTTTGTTATTCCTTGATTTAACACTTGAGGAAGTTAGCCCAAGCCAGCTGTGACTCTCAGGCTGCCCTGCTCATTAAAATCCCCCTCCACCCCCTTGAATTCAGACCCCCTTTCACCATTACTGGATGTCCCCTGACCTGTTGTCCCTGAGTTAACTCCATGTGATTCAGGGATGTGCCTGGGCAGTGCTCCCAAGAAGTTTCTTTTTAATGGCTTATTTTATACCTACAACAGTAAAAATTCACTACAGAAATTTTGGGAAATTCTGAGAAGTACAAAATAAAAATACAAGGCACAGTAATTCTGTTATCTGTACACTGTGCCATTGTTAACACATTAGCACTAAAAAAAAAAAAAGTTTTCTTAAGCATTCAAAGTGATCCTGAAGATGGCAGGTGTGGAGGTGTCCAGAACCTTCCCTTGAGGGCAAAGGTCATATCTCCTCTGTCTCAGGGCCCTCCTAGCTGGCCCAGCACCCAGCATGCAGGAGACACACTGTTTTTGCATAAGAAGATTCTAGAATTGAGTCCAGGAAAGAAATATGTTGGTGCTTTTTCTTAAGTAGCAACTATAAAATATATTTCTCAATTATGACCTTTTTCTGGAATTGTTTAGAAATGCCAAACACATGTTCATAAGTGATTTGGGGTGTAAGGGTCGATGAGAATGTAAGACATTTCTAGGGCTCCGCTCGGAAGATAAGTTTACTTAAATTTTTGTAACATTTCTTTGGCACGCAGGGCAGGAAGATACCTACTTGGGGCAGTGAACTCTCAATGGGTGAGCTGAGCCCAGGGCTGCTTGAGAAGGGACGGGCGGGGGTCTCCCCGGGCTGGGGCCTCCCCACCCACCTGCAGTATTTGATTCGAAGGAGGTGCAGTTTGAAGGGGGTAGGAGAGGGGCCAGACTGGTTGGTATCCAGGTCTCATAACCCATCAGGGCCTGTACATGGACCATGTATCCCTGCACGGAGCAGCGCCCGTAAACAGATTACAGAACTGCCATTTGTTAATCCCAAAACAGTTTTCTGTCATTTAATTAGAAAATTCATCTTATTTTGCCTCCAGGCCTTGTAGCCTTATTGCATTTGCACATATTTCAAAATGTTTCAAGTACTGACCAGATAACATTAATGAATATATTAGATAGGCAAACGCTTTTAAGCAAAAAAGTAATAAACATGCTTGTGTGTGTGTGTGTGTGTATATATATATATATAAAAATTGTTAATTCTGTCTGGAGCCAAACAGGTAATTTTCCCTTCAGCATTTTTTTTCAGTCAGCTAAGACAGGTTGGCCTAAGAGTGCAGTCAGCCTGTCTGCAACTCCAGCTCAACTTGCATACCAGGGTCAGAGTTTTTTCAGAAACAGACAGCGAGATGATCTGATTGGCTCTGGTCCAGAGCATGGTCACAAGGGCTTCTTTGATGAAAGGGTCCTTGGTAAGTCCTGTACCAAAAGCAGCCTGCCACCCTCCTTTCAAAGATATCTATTTAAAGTAATTCCAAGAAAGGGGGAAAAAAAAAACAGTGAGAAAGAGGGAAGGGGAAGAGAGAGAGAGGAGTTACCGCAAGAATAATTATGCTCCCTGGCATAGAGAAAGGGGGAAAAGTTATTACAAGTGAACTGCTGGATGTTGAAGTAGCTGGTTGGCAACTCTGCAAAAACATAAGGAATGTGCAATTAAACTCATTAAAACATCATCATTATGCTTATCAATCTTTTTCCAAAAGGGGTGGGGTGGAGCCATGTGTTAAGGCATGACTGCTTTTGCAGATAAAGATCCAAGACTACCTAGCTGCTTCTCTCAGCAAACAGCATCAGCTCTTCTGTTCCCCGAGGCACCTCCAGGGGCAGGCACGTGGCAGTGGTGGGTGCCTTCCGGGACAGGTATCCGGGAGACTGGCTCCTCTCGGCCAGCAGGCTTCCTCGTGATAGGATCGCCATCAGACAGGCAAGTCTTGATGAGCACCTGCTGTATGCCCAACACTGGTGGGTCAGGGAAATTCAGAAATATTATACAGGATGTGAGCCCGGCCCTCCAGGCACGACTAGTGTAGCTGGGGAGGTGAGAGCGAAGTCATTCATTCATTAAACAGAGAAGATATATTGAGAGGCAGCCCTGGGTGGGCACTCCTCTGGGTGCTGTGGGTGCCAGGATGACCCAAGGTGGACACAGCTCCCACCCGCACCATTCAGCAGAGAGTCAGTCCGTCAGGCCCAAGTTCAGTGACGTACAATTGCTACACGACCAGTGCTAGGAGGGGAAGGTCAGGGTTCAGTGGGAGGACAGATAGGAGCACAGCTTGCTCATTTTCCACGTTCAGTGGTAAGCTCCTTGAGGAGCTCTTTTATCTCTCTTTTATGGTCACTTTTTCTCTTTCTTCGCTGCTATCATTTTGTAATGGCATTTTTAATATGAAAATGGTTTACAGTGAAGATCACATACAGTGAAGTATAAAAAGAAAATTTTAAATTATCCATAATCTGAACACCCAAAGAGACCCTTCTGACCTTTAGATATATCCTCTTCCAATCTTTTGTTTCCATTTTTGCTTTATTACAAAATCAAAGAAATAGAATTATTTTTCCACTTGACATAATGTGAGCATTTTCCATATCATTGACCATGCTTCAGATCACTGTTTTAGAATATCTGCACAGTTTAACTGATTATACTACTGGATGTTTTATTTGTCTGCGGTTCTTCACCGTTATACATAATACTGCCCTGAGCATCTTTGTATATAACAATTGTCATTTATTTCATATCCAAACAGTTATTTTCAAATAGTGTTTATACAGTAACCACCTGTAAAATCAAGGGAAGTTGTATAAAACAAAACAGAAAGTGTGGGTCCCACACTGGAGCTGAGTAAATCTGGATAACAGGTTATTCGCTGGGGATTAGCACAAGCAGGAAGGCTCATAGAGAAGGTGTGACTTGAACTAGGATGGTCTCTTTTTTTTTTAACAATTTTATTAATTTGTTTATTTTGGCTGTGTGCGTCTCCGTTGCTGCAGGGCTTTTTTCTAGTTGTGGTAAGTGGGAATTACACTCCAGTTACTGTACATGGGCTTCTCATTCCAGTGGCTTCTCTTGTTATGGAGCACAGGCTCCAGGTCACGTGGGCTTCACTACTTGTAGCTCCAGGACTCGAGAGCACTAGCTATAGTTGTGGCACATGGGGCTTAGTTGCCCCGCAGCATGGGGTATCCTCCCAGACCAGGAATTGAGCTTGTGTCCCTTGCATTGGCAGGCGGATTCTTTACCACTGAGCCACTGAAGCCGGATGGTCTCATTTTTAAAGTCTTATAATACTGTGGATTGTCTCAAAACCCCTCGTTGTCCTTTCTTCTGAGCATCTGGAAGGAGCACCCTTTTTCTCCTCCAGCTCAGTCCCAGCAGACTGGTCACCCATGTCTCCACTACATCCCTAGTTCCAGAGACGACAAACATTTCTCTGCTTCAGAATCACCCCAGGGTGTGGGTTGGAAAGCCCGATTCCTGAGCCCCATCCCACACCTGCCAAATCAAAACCTGTGGAGGAGGGGTCTGGGAATCTGCAGTTTTTAAATGCACATCAAGGTAATTCCAGTACAAGGGGCTCAGTGACCCAACGAGGCAGGAGGACGCTGGCTGCATCCGTGATGCTGGACACACAGTGGCCAAGAGGGAGGGCTCCTGTCAGAAATGTATGGGCTCGGCCCCTGGGCTTGCCTTCACCACTTTTGTGTCCTATGCCAGTCTCCCCCTCTTCTGTAAAAGGAAGATAATGATAGGAGATCCCTCCAAGAGTAGTTGTGGGGGTGAAATGAAGTGCTTAAGACCCCAACTCAGAGTCAGGATCCCATGAACATTTTTGGTAGCTGTTATTTTTCATACGCGAGCTTCCCAGGTGGCATTAGCAGTGTAGAACCCGCCTGCCAATGCAGGAGACATAAGAGACATGGGTTCGATCCCTAGGTCGGGAAGATCCCCTGGAGGAGGGCATGACAACCCACTCCAGTATTCTTGCCTGGAGAATCCCATGGATAGAAGATTCTGGCAGGCTCTGGGGTCCGTGGGGTCCCAAAGAATCGGACACAACTAAAGCGACTTAGCACACACGCGTGCACATTTTTTCATATATATCCTTTCTTTTTTAAAACCTGAGCAGTCCATAGGCCTCCTGGCTTAGCCTTTAGTCTTTACTGGCTGGTGCTGAGCTCACCAATGAGACCTTGTTTGTAAGAGTGGCCTCAGAGACCAGTGACCCTCCCGCGAGAGGCTCCTGCGGAAGCGCAGTTGCCCACTGCACTTCCCTGGGCCTCCTGGCTATGGCAGGGGAGCTGGGGCATCTGATTGGTAGCAATGCATCCTTGGTTGGAAGCCAAGTTAAGCTAAGGTGGGAGGGAAAGATAAGCCTAAGGAAATGCTGATGCAGAGAGGTGTGACTGGAGAAACACCAGCCCCCTTCAGGACTGGAGAGCCAGCTTGAACTTTAATTCCTGGTTTGATCAAGGTAGTGTAAAAATGGACCCCAAAGGTCTTTAGATGGAAAACTAGGTTTTAGGTTTCACATATTAGCTGTAGTTAAAGCCAAATGTTCATTCCACTCAAATTGTGTGGGTGGATCACTTTCCTCCCACTGTTGAAGTATCGTGTGTTTAGCTGCTAATAAACTTAATAGAATCCATTTCTTATTTCCCCTAGTGTATTAAGTCCTTTCACATGCACTGCTGAACCAACGCTTAGTGACACTGTGTTAGAAAGTATTTTTGTTGGAAACAGACAACGGACACAGTTCAGCTGCAAAACACGTCTCAAAAAGGCTTCTTTTCTCCAGTCTCCAGCTTGCAAAGAGTCATTTGAATTCAGGGAATCCTCCCAGTCAACCAGAACACCTACACAAAGTAGGAAGGAATTTTGTTTTATTGATTCAAGAAGCAGATTCAAAGAAACTGCATGCTTCTCTACACCCACAGAAGCTCCCACCTGTCCATCTCCCACCCCTACCCCCAAATTCTCATTGCCACGAATGGTGCCCGGTTTCCTCACTGTCCCAACACTCCAAGGCCACCCAAATCAGAAGAGTCAGGGTGCATTTCCAGGGTCCAGGCAACCCTGTCTCTTCTCAGTGAAAGTTGCTCAGTCGTGTCCGACTCTTTGCGACCCCATGGACTATAGTCCATGAAATTCTCAAGGCCAGAATACTGGAGTGGGTAGCCTTTCCCTTCTCTAGGGGATCTTCCCAACCCAGGGATTGAACCCTGGTCTCCAGCATTACAGGCGGATTCTTTACCAGCTGAGCCACAAGGGAAGCCTAAGAATACTGGAGTGGGTAGCCTATCCCTCCTCCAGAGGAGTTTCCCAACCCAGGAATACGAACCGGGGTCTCCTACATTGCAGGTGTATTCTTTGCCAACTGAGCCATGAGGGAAGCACTCTCTTCTCAGAGTGCTTGGTGATTGCAGGTGAGTGCTGTAACCTAACAAAACAGAGAAATGGACGTGGAGAGCAGTATAGGGAACACTGGCGTCTTCTAAGCCTGAACTGAAAAGAAACAAATAAAAATGGGGAATCATGAAGCTATAGATATAGACAAGGAAAATACGCAGAATTTCTCAGGGAGACATGGAATTCAAGGAGGTAGGCATAGACATTTGACAGTTTCAATCATTCCATCCTAAAATTTCAATACATGATATCAAGACCACCAGGATGCATTATGTTTGTGGTGTGTTGGTTATCAGTAAGTGTGTGCTGGGACACGGATCGAGATGAGATTTTAAGAAAATGCATAAAGTTGGGAACAATCCAGATGTTTGTCAATCCATGATATTGATTAAGTTCCCATTTGATTTAAGAATGCAAAAGTAGGACACAACACCCTCCCTTGTCAGCCCTGCTCTATTTTGGTAACAGGTAAACCCACATCCTGAATTGGGCTTCCCTGGTGGCTCAGGCAGTAAAGAGAAACCTGCAGTGAAGGAGACCCAGGTTCGATCCCTGGGTTAGGAAAATCCCCTGGAGAAGGAAAAAGCAACCCACTCCAGTGTTCTTGCCTGGAGAGTAACATGAATAGAGGAGCCAGGTGGGCTACAGTTAACAGGGTCACAAAGAGTCGGACATGACTTAGTGACTAAGCAATAACAAAAACCCATTTCACTTTTGAGCATAAAATTTTCTTTCTTACTTTAAGTTTAAAAACATATAAAGCCAGTCTCATACCCAGGTTTATGTATACCAGGACTGTAAGTCTTGAGGAGTCTGCTGCTTTTTTCACTAAGTGATTGTGAGATCTTTGCTCTGCTATAAGGTGAGAACTAGAAAATTATAATGCCATGCCCATGTTTGCTGAAGTGATCACCCTTGATTGTGTGGGGCTTCTCTCCTGATAATCAGCATGGCCCTCTTAAACAGAGCTGTCTTAAAAACCCAGATCTACCAGTAAGATCTGTTTTAATTTTGGTCTAACAGCTTTCGGATTACTCCTCAAGACTATATTGTCAGGCTTTTGTACAAACAAGGAGCTTACACAAAACTTCCATTATAGTTGGTGGCTTGAGGGTGAAGGGGGGCAGCCTTGTTTGGTTGATTGAGTTATGATTGTGTAGGGAACAAATAAAGGCTTTCTTTCCTTAAACATAACGGTTATGTCTTACTCTCCCTAATAATGCCACATATTCTTTGGAAAAATATTTACACAGCCTGACATTATTCTTAATGTCAGTGCAACGTGTTAACCTCTAGGTTGAAATCCAGTTTTAATCCTATAAGCTAGAAAAATAAGTTCGATTCTGCACAATTGAGTTTTGAAACTGTTGATTCTGTTGCTGTATTTATTACCATTGATGGTTGGTTGCTCTCTCCCTTCTCCTTCCCCTTTTTTCTCTCCTCCTCCCCCCGCCTCGTCCCTTCTCCTTCCTTCCTCTTCATCCTTCATCTTTGCTCTCTCTCTTTCTCTCCATAGGTATATATGAATTAAATTGATTACATATATACATGTATATAGTTCTCTACAAGTGTGTATCTGCACGTGTATCAATTTCATCCATGCTACAAGGAACTATCTTCTTTCTCTGGGAATCTACTCTGTGATCTCAATAAACCCTTTTACAATGAACTGATTTACTGCAGGCCTGGACAGTATTTACACTTTTTCCTGCCTTCCTCCCCAAAGAAGTTAAATGGCTTTTCTTTGACAGTTGTTACTCTAGGTGCATCACAGTTTTACTGACCAGATTTTCTTTAAAGTCTCTTATACAGAAAAAGGGTTGAAAGTTTGGGTGCTGGGTAGGCTATGTGATTTCAGCTAAGGGGTAGCCCACCACTGCTAGTGTGGACGCGGCGGGGCTTATTTCACGTGGCTTTAAGGGCTGCAGGCACGTTCTTGGTAGTTACGCTCTCAAGGGCGGTAGAGCCTAGCATGCCACAGTCAGTGATCCAGATGCAATCCAGCAGCAAGGTGTAATGGCGGTGGCCAAAAAAGACCCAAAAAGTGAAATCAGACATGAAGTTAGACCAAGCTAGGCTGAGAACTTTCCCTCCCCCCGCCCCCCCACCACTTGGAAACAGAAAGCAGATAGACATCCAGAAACAGGAAGCAGAAAGATTCCTACGAATTGGGATAGGAGCCATAGTGAAAGCTTTTAAAAGTGAGTTTGCAATGACTTTGGCTCTGGATCAGGCACCGAGCACTGTTTGTCTTCTCTAAATCCATCTTTAAACATAGTTCTGCGACTGTATTTGGGTAGGAGATGTGAACTGGGATATTATAACTTCCACAGACTAATTTTAATCAGCTAATTTGGCGTTTTGAAAGCACTTCAGGTCATTGCAATTATGCAAAGGATATGCAGTCATTAGTGCTCAATATACCAATTTCTCATTAATATCTACCTGGAATCAAGCTGATGAATACAAGGCTATCATTGCCTGAAAATGAACATTTTCACTTGACAGCGTGGCTGCTTTTCTCTCCCGGCTGCTCCCAGAATTGATGTGAGTGCTGGGCCTGGAGAGCAGGGCCGTTTAGAGTTCAGAATCAGGTCTCACACACATGAAGTGGATCGAGATATTTAAATGTTACTGATCCAGCTTACCACAGCCAAACACTCTAGGGGAAGGCTAGTTTAAAAAAATTTTTTTAAAGAGTCACAGCTGGAGGGCATTTTGCATAACCTCCCACCCTTGGGCACCTCAAACTCAGACCCAGAAGCCCCTGCCACTTGGCACCAGACTCAAAAACCCATTAGTGGTGCCACTTTGGTTACTAGAGGGTGAATGACTAAGCTTGTGACCTCCTGGTAGACTTTAAATGTACCACTGGCCTTGGCTACAAGCCTCATGTCAGAGCATGATTTTATATATCCCACCTGCGCTAAAGTGATGAGGTCGAATTGAGTTCTTGCTTCTTTCCCACCTGTTTGTATTGATACTAAGAGCATGTTGCCCCAGTTTGTATCTAAGAAGTGAACTGAATGGCCTGCTGGCAGGTAGGATACTGCTTCACTGAGTTATGGAACTTCAGAGCCCTGTGACTGGGAATTTTGTGCCTTATGTTGGTATAAATTGTCTTTGTTTAGAAACTATCTTATGCTTAAAGCTCATCTCAGTTTCAGCTCTCAGGCGTTGTTTCATGAAAATATGCCACAAGGTCATTACGCTTCTGCTTTTAACCTCTAGCCTGATGTTTTTATTCTCAGTGCGTGTGTGCGTCCTAAATCGCTTCAGTCGTGTCCGACTCTTTGCGACCCTGTAGACTGTAGTCCTCCAAGCTCTTCTGTCCATGAGATTCTCTAGGCAAGAATACTGGAGTGGGTTGCCATGCCTTCCTCCAGGGGATCTTCCCCGCCCAGGAATCGAACCTGCGTCTCCTACATCCCCTGCATTGGCAGATGGGTTCTTTACCACTCTTGCCACCTGGTAAGCCCTTTACTCTCAATACCTCCTGCCATATTACACCAAGAACATGTAATGAACTGGATGCCAATCAGATGCCTGTGCAGTGGTCTTGATGCTCCCCTCAATGGTTTATTCTTCTGACATACTGTAGCACCCTTTTGGGGAAGCAACATGCTAAGAATGTGTATGGTTCCAGGGAGAGATGAAGGGAAAGATGGAAGGAAAGGTTTTTTGCTTTTTTTTTTTAAAGCTGCAGTTATACCTGCCAGTAACCATGTCTGCAGCATCCCTGGGAGTTACTGAATTGTTCCCAGTAGACCAGTGCCCAACCTGCAGCACTGGGGATACACACGGCACCCTCAGGAATTCTTAGTTAAGGTTAGAGATTTTTCTCTTCCGTGCCAGAAATTCTTGGATGCAGTTTGCATGCATGCTATCAGTCACCAGCTACTTAATCCCAATCAGTGCCTGTAGAACTTGACGTGTCGGTCATCGTAGCCAGCTGCAGGCAATTCTTGATTGTCTGTGGGAATGGAGAAGACTTGAGGCATGGTTGATCCAAAGCAGTGAATAATGCAAAAGAAACCTATTTCGAGAATTATCTTTTGTTGGTTTTGTTTTTATAGAACTGCTTTACCTTCCCAGTTATACTTTCCTTAAGCTAAACTTGGTGTTTAAAATGTTATATTCTAAGTTTTTATATTATATGGATTAATGTAGTAGAAAAAGTTAGAAAATTATAGGAGGCTTAAAAATCACACCATGAGTAACCTTTTGCCAAATATATGCCTTGGCGATTTTCTCCTGCTACAAACACATATAATTTTTAATTAAGTTGAACTTTTTTTACTTTACTGCAGATGGTGATCATTGTTCCGTACCAGTTAATTCATCAGCATCACCATTTTTATGGGTTGTATGGTACTTGGTGTTATGAATGTACCACAGTTTGTTTATACACATGCCCATTGATGAATTTTTGCATTATTTTGAAATTACAGTTACTAACAGTGTTTGTATGTATTGTTATTGTTGTTTAGTTGCTAAGTCGTGTTTGACTCTCTACAGACACATGGACCGTAGCTCTTCCAACCATGGGAATTCCCCGGCAAGAATACTGGAGCGGGTTGCCGTCTCCTTCTCCAGGGGATCTTCCTGACCTAGGGACTGAACCTACATCTCCTGCATTGGAAGGCAGATGCTTTGCCACTGAGCCACTAGGGAAGCCAGTATATATTACATTAATATATTTAGTATTTGAGGGTGTTCACTCCCATTGTTCCGACATAATCCACACTGTTAGATTTATGCCTCCCTGTCTTCAGGGCTAGGACAACACGTTAGAATAGTTTCTCTATTGTGCTTTTAATCTGACAGCTTTTACTTTGTATTCAGCACTGAGGAGGCATTTATTTTCTTTTAGGAATCGAGTGTGCATTTAGGGTTTGCCACCCTCAAATTAAAGTTTGTCAAAGTTAGGACTTGGGGAGGCAGGATAGCCCAATGGTCAAGAGTAGGAACTCTGTGCCCAGACCATCTGGATTCAAATCCCCAGTTTGTTTAAGGGTATTCAACTCAGAGGCCTGCCTGCCTCCCTGCCTTTCTTCCTGCCTTCTTTCCTTTCTGTTTCTCTGTACCCTCCCATTATGAAAAAATTATAATTCAAAAAAATCTGAAGATGAATGGGACATTTAACCAGTTTGTTTTAAACCCTAACTCCATACAAGACACGTTGAGTAAAGCCCAGAACATTGTAGGCACCCAGGACCCATCTTGTCATCAGGCACCTGGGGGGCAGGGAGACTCGAGGTATCTGGCGACTGTTTCTCTTTTGGGCTGAATCCAGCAGAGCAGTGGCGCACAGGGCAGCTGTAGAGTGACTAGTAGGATGAGGGTGTGGTTTCCTTTGGTGTGCTGCTCGCCCCCAGTGGCCCGTGCTTTGTGCCATGAGCCACGAGGCCCTTGCGTCTTAAGAGCGTGACACCTGTCACTTCTCCCCTTGCATCTTGGTCCCTTTCCTGGGACTTCTGTGCCTCAGCCTCCTCCTCCACCGCAAACTCCTGTGACAGGTGACCTCCAAGACAAGCCAGGCCTCCCTCAGCATCTCTCTGTCCCTACCCAAGGGCTTCCACATCCTATTTTGACCTGCAGTGGCTCGCAGCTCCCTGCAGATATTTGAAAAGAGAATGAAGTAATTTCCATAATTAAAACAAACTGCTTGACGAGTGTGAGACTCCATTGTTGTGCTATAATGGAATGATTTAGATGCTTTGTGAGACACGGGGCAGCGGGGGAAGCTGTTCTCCCACCCTGGAAATATAATTACAGCTCCACAAAGCTCTTTCTGGAGAGACTTAGGGTGGTTAGAACAGGACGCGGTCGTTGTCTCTGGGAGAAAAGACCAAAACAGAAGACCCTTAACTTTGCAATCTTGCCTACTCAACTTTAAGCATATGATGTAATTCGTGGAGCCACTACTGAAGCCGGAGGGGGCATTTGGTATTCACGCACTGACCAGCTCCCAGCTTACCCCCTCAGTGGGGAATTTTTGCTTTTTTTTTGCATGTTTTCACCCTCTACCTCTGTCTCTTCAGGTTCTCTGGTGCCACCGAGCAAGCCTCTTTAAAACCACTTTAGGATTTCAGATTTCTTTTGTGCTCAGTCGTGTCTGACTCTTTGTGAACCTTTGGACTGTAGCTCACCAGGCTCCTCCATCCATGGGATTTCCAAGGCAAAAATACTGGGGTGGGTTTCCATTTCCTCCTACGGGGCATATTTCTCATCCAGGGATGGAACCCATGTCTCCTGCAATGAAGGCAGATTCTTTACCTACCGAGCCATCAGGGAAGCCCCTTTAGGATTTCAGATTGAAGGAGACCAAAGACGACTAGAAAACTAGATGACAATGCCATGTGTGATCCTTGACTGAATTTGGGAACAGGGGTGGGGGTGGAGTGGAGGGGAATCTGTAAAGAACATTGTTAGGACAAGTGGCAGAACTGACGTGCAGACTGTGAATTTGATGTTAGTATTATATCATTGCTAAACTTCTGATTTTGGTCAGTGTGTTATGGTAATAAAGTGGCATCATGTTTGCACCTGATTCTCAGATGGTTTCCAGTGAAATAGGCATTTATGCAGAGAGACAGAGAATGGTAAAACATATGGAGCAAAATAATAACAACCAGTAAATCTAGGTAAAGGATGTATTATTCTTGCAACTTTTCTGTTAAGTTTGGAAGTATTTCCAATAAAAAGTTACGAACAAAAAAGCCAGTCATGTTAAGAAGTAATTCTGGCCTGACAGAATTGTCAGGGCCGACAATTACTTGTTTCTTAAAAGAAAAACTGGGAGGAGTAGAAAAGAAAAGAAAAAATGCATGGTCCAAATTTCTGTGTGAATTAGGGAGAGCTAAAATTTGCAATTAATTATATCCACAAGTTAGATGGAAATCCAGCTCACCATCACAGCTCTGCTGACTTTAGAACCCGGAACCCAAGCCTTACCTGTGCCCCATATAAAGTGCTGCCATCTGGTGGGGGTGGATGGCACTCGTTATAAGGTGATCACTAACCAGGAAGTGAACCCTTCATGTGCATGGGAGGACTTGTACTTCCTCTGATGGTGTCAGGGAGGCTTTGTCATTTAATTTGCAAAGTCTGTTTGTTTCCCATTCTCATAAGGAAGAAAACCAGTTGACTTGGAGTCCAGGTTCATTGGGGATGTTAGGTGAAATCATGGAATTTCTCCATCTTCAAGTCTTTAGCAAGCTAGACTTGCCAACAATAGGCTCCTAGTTTATATCCAGAAGTACCCCGCACCCCATCCATGAGTTGTTGATCTTGGGCAAGCTAGAGCAGTGGTAAAGGTTAAATGCCCTCCAGGTATCTCATGTAGGTTCGGTGTGGCACCACTCCAGTACTCTTGCTTGGAAAATCCCATGGATGGAGGAGCCTGTTAGGCTGCAATCCATGGGGTCGCTAAGAGTCGGACACGACTGAGCGACTTCACTTTCACTTTTCACTTTCATGCATTGGAGAAGGAAATGGCAGCCCACTCCAGTGTTCTTGCCTGGAGAATCCCAGGGACGGCGGAGCCTGGTGGGCTGCCATCTGTGGGGTCACACAGAGTCGGACACGACTGAAGTGACTTAGCATAGCATAGCATAAGAGAACCCAAGTGGTATTCACGGGGGTTTTCTTGCCTAGGGACGTTGGCACCCGTCTCCCCATCCTGTAGCTCTGCATGGCATTTGGAAAGGTATCCAGGCAGGTCCAAGTGGCTCACCCCTCTTTTACTTTCCCATTGGAACATGACAAAGCTTAGGGCATACCTGTGAGAGCAAGTAGGAAAACCTGGGAAACCATCCATTTCAAAGGTGTCAGATTCCGATGCCCATGGGACCAGATAGATACCACAGCTGAGTGAAATAAGCCAGATGTATGCATGCTAAGTCACTTCAGTCGTGTCTGACTCTTTGCGAACCCGTGGACTATAGTCCTCCAGGCTCCTCTGTCCATGGGATTCTCCAGGCAAAAATAGTGGAGTAGGTTGCCATGCCCTCCTCTAGGGGAACTTCCTTACCCCAGGATCGAACCCATATCGAACCCATCGAACCCGTATGGCTTCTGCATTGGAAGGTGGGTTCTTTACCGCTAGCGACACCCAGGAAGCCCAAAACAAGCCAGGTGGTGATAAAAACTGGAGCACGAGCGCCCCACTGCAGGAGTGCCTCAGAACCCACTGCATGGCTTTTGTGGGGGACTGTAGGCCTGCTGGCACTTCTCAGGTGGTGCTAGTGGTTAAGAACCTGCCTGCCAGTGCAGGAGACATAAGAGACGTGGGTTTGATCTCTGGGTCTGAAAGATCCCTTGGAGGAGGGCACACAGCCCACTCCAGTATTCTTGCCTAGAGAACCCCATGGATAGAGGAGCCTGGTGGGCTACAGTCCATGGGTTCAAAAAGAGTCGGACATGACTGAAGCAACTTAGCATGTGTGGGCCTGCTGACGTCAGCCCTTCCAGCTTTTCCAGAGTGCCTGATTTCTGGATTAAACATCTCCATGTTCATTAATATTGGCAAGAAATTGTTTTGAAAAATAAAAAACCAACACATCTGGCAGGTGGTATCTGGCCATAGACTGCCAGTTGGCAACTCTGATCTGGTCCAGCCCATCTCTATTACGTGTTGAATAATTATATTCCACAAACAGTTATTGGAAGCCGACAGGGTGCTGGACCCAGAGAGGGCCAGTGACGGGCCTGCAGTCACGCCGCCAGCTCATGACAGAGGCAAGCGCTGCCTCAGGGCGTTCAAGTTGTTTAGCAAGTGCTCCGGTTTGACGTAAAAACAAAAATTTGGCTAAAAGATGCAGCCTCATGAACAAGAGTAATTAATTCCAAACGTTTTTTTTTTATAAAATTAATTCCATCATTAAATGTCGTAACATTCTACTTCTGTCTCAAGTTTATAGAAATACCTCCTTAAAATCCACTGTGTTTCTTCCTAACCACAAATAAACTGGTTTTCAGAAACAAATAGGTGTAAAGATGGGGTACAAAGTGTCAGCTGTGGGGGGAAAAGTAACCTCTACCCACCCCCCACCCCCTGCACACATACACACCCCATTTAAAATTATTTGTTTTAGAAATAAACAGGTTGGATAGGACAGTTGCTGACTCTCCCGGGGAACACTTTGGAATGGAGAATGGAGAAGCCTCCCAGATTCCCCAGGCCCCAGGGGGTGGGGTGGGGTGGGGTGGGGTATGGGGTAGAACCTCCATGAACATACTGGCCCCCTTTCCCAGTGCTGTGTCCCACACACTGATGTAACTCAGGCTCACATGTGCCTGGATTCTGGAATCAGAGAACCTTGACTTCAAAAATTCACAACCTGCCACTTATTAGCTGTGTGACCTTGGATGACTTACCTAAACTCCTTCTGTTTCTTCATGTTTCTTTGTTTTTGGTCGTGCTCTGCAGCATGTGGTATCTTAGTTCTTCGACCAAGGATGGAACCTTCACCCCCTGCAGTGGTAGCGTGGACCACCAGGGAAGTCCCTCTTCATGTTTCAATGGAGATTAGAGTGGTGCCGGGGCTTCCCTGCTGGCTCAGTGGTAAAGAATCTGCCTGCTGCAGGAGCCGCAGGTTCAATCCCTGGGTCTTGCTTGGAGAATCCCTAGGGACAGAGGAGCCTGGTGGGCTACAGTTCATGGAGGGGGTCGCAAAATTGTCGGACACGACTTAGTGGCTAAATATAGACAACATATAGAATGGGCCGTATCTTGGAGAGCGATTAAAGAACTGAATGGGGGAGATTCTGCCCAGCACGTAACAATGGAGCTGGGCATGCACAGTTCTCATCGCTGGTGCTCCTCCTGTGATGAAGGGAGGAGGCAGACTGTGAAGCGGGCAGCTGAGGTGGGAGTGTGGGGGAGAGTTTCCCCACCACACAGCAAAGCAGCCGCGCCACAGGAGCAGCTCCTAAAACAGTTGTGGTTTGGGTTGCTTCAGGGGGGTTGGGTAGAGTTTTATATAGATATAATTCACGTGCCCTTCAGTTCACCCATTTAAAGTACGTAATTTAATGGTTTTTAGACTCTTCACAGATTTGTGCAAACATCGTCACAGTAGATTTCAGACCATCATCATCAACTCAAAAAGAAAGCCCCGAATGTGTAGCCAATCCTCCCAGCCCCAGGCCACCACTAATCCACTTTCTCTATAGGTTTACCTATTCTGGACATTTCGTATAAATGGAATCATGTAATATGTGAGTCTTTGTGGCTGGCTTCTCTCACTTAGCGTAATGTTCTCAAGGTTTATCCAGCTTGTAGTATGTATCAGAGTTCCATTCCTTTTTATGGACAAATAGCGTACCACATTTTATTTAGCCATGCATCAGTTGATGGGCATTTGGGTTGTTTCCACATTTTAGCTACAGCGAATCATGCTGCCATGAACATTCATGTTCAAGTTTCTGTGTGGACATGTGTTTTCATTTCTCTTGGGTATAAACCTAGGAGCAGAATTATTGAGTCAAGTGGTAACTCCGTGTTTAACTTAACTGTCAAATTGTTTTCCAAAGCAGCTGTACCATGTTATGTTCCCACCAGCAGTGTAGAAGGGTTTTGATTTCGCCACATTCTCATCAACACTTGTTTTTATCTGCCTTTTAGCTTCTAGCCATACTCATGAGTGTGAAGTGGTATCTCACTATGGTTTTGATTTGCATTTTGCTGATGACTAATGATGTTGAGCATCTTTTTCTGTACTTATTAGTTTATATCTTCTTAGGAGAAATGTCTACTCAGATTCTTTGCCCATTTTTCAGTTGTGTTGTCTTTTTCTTATAGAGTTGTAAGCATTCTTTATAAGGTCTAGATACAAGTTTCCTATCAACTATATAATTTGCATCTTTTTCCACTCAGTGGATTGTCTTTTCACTTTCTGAATCGTGTCCTTTGAAACACAAAGGTTTTTAATTTTGATAATATACAATTTATCTATTTTCTTTTGTTACTTGTGCTTTTAGGGCCGTATTCGAAATCCAAGGTCACAAAGATTAACTCTTGTGTTTTCTTCTAAGAATTTTATAGTTTGGGCTCTGGCATTGAGGTTTCTGATGCACTTCAAGTTAATCCTTATATATGGTGTGAGGTAAGGACCCAACTCTCTCTTTTTTTTGCATGTGGATATTCAGTTATACAAGCATGTTTAGAGGAAGAGAAAGAACTATAAAGTGATGTGGTCATCCACTAAGACATACTTCAACCCAGTCCACCTTGGAAGCCCTCTAGCCAATAGGAGCAGGATGGGAAGATTCAACTTTCACAATGGGAGGGGCACCTCAGCTACGTCGAGGCTCTAGTCTGCAAGCCATGAACTGTAACTCCAAAGCTCATCAAGTGTGCCCGTTCAGTTAATGAAATAATGACCAATAGGGTAGTGATTTAATCACCACAGCTTGTACTTGTCTCTTACCTACCTGCCATCTCTGAGCCTTTGGGGCAGAAGTAGGGTATAATAGAAACAGAATTGACCTCTTTGTCAAAAGACTAGAAGCTGATTCTTGGTCACCCTTGTGACTTTAGATGGAGAAGGCAATGGTTCCCCACTCCAGTACTCTTGCCTGGAAAATCCCATGGACGGAGGAGCCTGGTGGGCTGCAGTCCATGGGGTCGCGAAGAGTCGGACACGACTGAGCGACTTCACTTTCACTTTTCACTTTCCTGCATTGGAGAAGGAAATGGCAACCTACTCCAGTGTTCTTGCCTGGAGAATCCCAGGGACGGGGGAGCCTGGTGGGCTGCCGTCTATGGGGTCGCACAGAGTCAGACACGACTGAAGTGACTTAGCAGCAGCAGTGACTTTAGATGAGTCATTAACATCTCTGGCCTTAGTTTTCTCATCTCTACAGTCGGCTATTGACACCAAGTTCCCAGTGTTAGTGAATGAGTTCAAGAAAGCATTCCCAGATACGGGAAAGCACATGATGCCTACTGTCCAGTTGACACACACGTGCTTTGGCGCGTGTGTTCGCTCTCATCACACGTCCAGCCCCTCTTCCACTGTTGATCTTACTCTGTGTTAAACTGTGTGTCTGCTATTGCTGTTTGGTCACTAAGTCATGTCTGACTTTTTTGTGACCCCATGACTATAGCCCGCCAGGCTTCTCTGTCCATGGGATTTCCCAAGCAAGAATACTGGCACGGATTGCCATCTCCTTCTCCAGGGGATCTTCCTGACCAGGGATCAAACCTGCATCTCCTGGTTGGCAGGCATACTCTTTATCACTGAGCCACCAGGGAAGCCCATTGTCTGCTACTCCAGATCACACAGGTCAAAATACTAGAATCCCATACAATAGCCAATTCCAGAGGCACGAACCTACCCACAAACTATGCTGTTCTACCCCTGATGCTCTTCTGAGACCCTAACCCCAGGAAGTCTTAGAAAAAGAGGACAGTTGGGCACACCTCAAGTGAGCTGAGGGTGTGCCTGGAAGGTGCTCAGGCTCAACCCATCGTAGGGTTGTGAGCAGCACCCCTGGTGCCCAGCTGATTGGAAAGAAAACTTGCAGCCATAGGACTGAGCACCCATCCAGCAGAGCCTAAATATTGGAAAAGAGGGCCAAGAGGGGTCTTCAGAGTGTGGATTCTGAAGATTTTCCCCCCGGGCCTGACATTTCTTCTCGTGGTGCCCTACTCTTGGGCTAAGGCACAGTATCATGGCCAGCATCTCACATCTTACCTGGCATGGGCAGCGGAGAGCTAGTGGATGTGAAGACTCTGGGAGCAGTAAGAAGAGCTGTGCCAACGTGAAGAGGTGCCATAACCCACAAGAAGACGCTGGCAGAAGTCATAGGATGTTAGAGCTGAGAGGAAGGGCCCTTAGTTCTTCTGTCCAGTGCCCTCCCTTGGCTCAAAGAGACAACTGTCTCGGACACAGAGTGACATGACGAGGTGTGGCAGTGTGTTGCAGTGGCAGAGCCTAGGTACCTGCCGTTGTGTCCTGAAGCCATGCAGCCTGGAACTCCATTTTGATATGGAGGGTGTTGGAGAAGGTGTCTCAAAAAAGGCTGACTGTTCAGGTCTGGAGTTGAGAGCATCAGGAGCAGCTCAGGAGCTATTTGATGGTAGTGGTGGCAGGGGGTCAGAAGCATAAATAGGCTTTGAGGCAGAGGCGCAAAAGCTAGAAGTTCTCTGCTTCTCTATTTTGACAAAGGTCCTTCCCATAGGTATATTCTATTTCAGCTGAAACTTCAAATGCCAGAAAAAGATGCTGGGACATCTGTGACCCAGACCTGCTTCTGCCACTGACTATGGCAGGGTGGGGGTGCTTCCTGGGACCACCATTCCCCACTTTGCACCTCTGTCTGCTCTTGGCATGTGAGATGGGAGTAACGGAGGTAAACCCTGGAGGCCTGTGCTTCTGACAACCTCCATGTTTAAGGCCAAGTCATGCTCGGGGTGGCAAATTAATGAACAACTTTACGGGAGCGTGTTTAGAAATAAGTTTGGGGTGATGATTTTAAGTTCAACCATTTTTGTATGCACTTATTCAAGTGATACATTTGACCTGATTAATAGAAAGTGCACCAACCTAATGTATAATATTAGGAGATAATTGCAATGGATGAAAGTCTCTTGAGTCAATTAACTCTTATTACCTGGAAACCATTTATAAGAGGCAATAAATTATTGGGACAACACAATTAGCAGTCCCACAATAAAACGGGTTTCACGTGTGTGCCTGTAGGCGCCCCACTCCTGAGGGCCTGTCAAGTTAAAGGGTACGTGTTGGGGGGGATGGCTGTGCCCTTTTATGTTCACAGGAGTGTGTTAACAGGCAGCAGGGCTGACATATCCCAGGCTAGACCGGGGCAATGAAATAAGCTTTCCACGCCTGGGAACAATGATGCCTGTGTCACAGCCAGTCAATGCCTGTTTCAGTGCCTTGTGTTGGCCAATCTGCTGAGTGATATTTGAGGTTGGATCTTGTGATTCTGTTTAAAGACAGTTTCTAAGACTCCCATCCTGGAATTTAAAAACTGAAATTGCTTAACATTTAGAAAGAGTTGTTTTTCTCCTCTCTCTTCTCTCATCAAGCTACCAGTTCTATGTAGCATGGACAGTTAGAATCAAAGGAAGGTTCTATATAAGGATGCTGGAAAGTACCACTCACTACAGTAGCAAATAAGCTTCTAAAAGCCATATTCCTCTCTTACCTTTGTTTTCACTCTGTGGAAGAAGGTTGTCTTGTCCCTAAGCTGGCCCAAGCTTAGTTCAAAGTGTCTCAGAACAGTAGAATCCAGGATTCCTTTCCACTGAGCCTTCGCACTATTTGCTTATTAAGTGAAGAGAACTACTCTAGAATTCTTTCACAATGATCTGAAATAACCTGACATTCACTTTGACCAACCTAGTGTTTCTGTCACCTGAAGAATTTTTTCCCTCCACTGTTGCGTTACAAGCAGGATTCAAATTCCTAACAGCAGGGACCGGGGTGGGGGAGGGAACTCAACCAATCCCAGAGTACAACAATGTTAATGATCAACGTTTCATTTTTACCATGTTGACTGTTTCAACCACAAGCTTAAAGAATTATCAAGGCCAACTGCATTAGTCCAAATAAGCTGGAAATAATAGACTGACCAGAACCAGTGCTTAGAAGGCAAATTTATAAGTCAAGTAATTGGAAATGTAATAAAGAGGGAAGCAAGTTACCCTAGAATGTAGGTCTCTCTCCTTGGGTGCATCCAAATTTGTGGGGTTTGTTTTTTAATATCACCAGATCACTTTATGGTAGTCTATCTGTGACTTCTTCAACGATGATAAATGTGCAATCTGATCTTTCAGAAGAATAAACAGTTCCTTGTTAATTAATTTATACAGCTGTCAGTGAAGCTTTTTCTCTCTTTGCACTCTAAGTGTTTCCCTGCCATAGATTTTCTTGCCGTTCCTGGCAAATCTCCAGTGAGCGCCTGGGATTTATTAGGCTGACTTGGTGCAAAGTCTATTGATTGTGGCCCCGAGGGTAATAACTAAATAGAGCCAGAGCAACAAGTCAATAAGAGCATTGTTGCTGCAGCCGGCATTCGTTCGAGGAGTAAGATTGTTTTACAGCAGCCGAGGGTAATCACGGACAGATCAGCGTGTTCAGCACGCGCCGCATGCACCGTGTTAGAGCCGAGGACTGTTTGAGAGCTTTCAGCGAGATCGCTGGAGAATCAGGGTGGGGTCCTGGGATTCTGAACCCCGTGAACTCCTTCATTACAGCTTAAAGGTCTCAACTTTAGCTTTTAACATCTGCTACAAGCTCAGGGAGCCCAGGGGCAGGACTGGGGCGAGAGAGTGCAAACACGGGCCCTGGATCTCAGTACCTCAGCCCTAAGTGCTCTCTGTTCTGGGCTGGGTCCCAGAAGCAAGATGGTTAGGAGCCAAGAGATGCTGAAACAGCTGCTGTCTGCTGTCCATCCATCCATCAGGCCGCCCATCTGATGAGGTGCTAGCCAGTGGCACCATCCCCAGCTTCTCATGACCCAGAATGTGTTCAACATCCACCATCCAAACAGGACTGTGATTTCCCCAGAGGAAGTCATATTTTTGTCATTTTCTCACTTCTAGATCTTGAGTTGCAGTGACTTAATTTTCAGAACCGTTTTCTTAAGACCATTTGTATCTTTCAAAGCTTCTTTTCTCTTTGATAGAAGTTCAAAACTCCAACATTCACATATCTGGTGACTGTTTTTTCTTAATTCCAGAAAGCAAAATCAAAGTCCACATCAACACCAGTCTCTCCTCTGCCTTTTGAAAAATCTTTGCCATGTCTCATGGTAGAAACCTGTTTCTATGCACAGAGGACTAGAAAGGCAGAAGCCAGCTTCCCGGATGTGGCTGGTGCTAGCCAGCCTCTCATTCCCCCAGACCCACCGTGTCCCAGTGGTATGGGAGTCACTAGGTGGGGTGGATTTCTCAGGCCCACTGAAGAAAGCTCCGGGACCCTGGCCTACAATCCAGGTACTGAATTGATGGCTGACAAATAAGTGCCTTCTCTTCCCATGATAGGGGCAGCCCTTTCTTACACAGAAGCCTGTCCTTTGAGTCTTCAACATGGAGTAGTATGGCGATAAAGGCCGTCTCTGGGGCTATATGGTTAAAAAAATAAGACTTCACCAAAAGGATTTTATTCCGAATGTAAAATATTCATGGTCAGACACTTTCCCTGGTAGTCCTTGGGAACTATCACATTTCAGTTCCATGTCTGATATTCATCCGCTAGAGACAAAAATCACCTGTGGGGAAAGGGACCATCCTGGCCCCCAGGTCATGAGTGCACTGGCATTTCCATGCAGTCCCCACAGGTCTCAGTTTTCTGGATATTCTGGCATTTGTCTTCTGGTCCTTTCCCAGGGAGTGCTGAAGTTACGTTAGATGTTGCCTGTTTTGCCATTTAACTTACAGAAAGAATGCTGATAGAAACAGATAGGAAGTATCTTCCCAACCCAGGGGTCAAACCCAGGTCTGCCGCATTTCAGGCAGATTCTTTACCAGCTGAGCCAAAAAGGAAGCCCAAGAATACTGGAGTGGGTCGCCTATCCCTTCTCTAGGGGATCTTCCTGACCCAGGAATTGACCCGGGGTCTCCTTCATTGCAGGCGGATTCTTTACCAACTGAGCTATCAGGGAATCCCATTGATGGTAACAGGTCCCATAATAGTCTTGTTACTCACATTATGCTGGGAAAGTGACCTTTGAGATCCATGACTTGGAAGTACTAGTACTTGGATAAGTACCACCTCATTTTTAACTAAGGTACCAAGACCATCATTTCCAAGTTGTTGAATTGAAGAGCCATGGGGCTCCATGAAGACAGGCACTTGTGAGGAGTTGTTTTTATGTTGTTCTGCTGAAGCCAAGAGCCGTTCTTACCCTCAGTCATCCATTTGATGAAGAACGGTATCCGGTATGAGTGATGCCCAGATGTGCCAGCGTGAACCAGTGACCCACAAATAACTCCAAACCCTCACGTGACCCAATCCAGATTGAAGACAGATCTTCCACAGAATCTTTGTTTTTTAAACAAATTTCATTGTTCTGTACAGAACCGAGGTTTGGTTTTGGGTGGTTTTTTTTTTTGTTTTTTCTGTTCATTCCTATTTTACTGAAAGAATCCTTGGCAAATCTATGGCATGAACTAAAACTTGGGAGAGTCTTTAAAAATTACCTGTGGGATGAGTCACATTAATGAAAAGTTCAGAAGCAGAAGCAATTCAGCAGGTAGCAGTCTTTCGGGAAAAAGAAAAAAACAACTTTTGTTGCGAGTTTAGTCAGTATTAACATACAACTTCTGAGCAAAGGTGAACCCCTGCTTCCTTCGCTGGGAGACCCAAGTGACTTGTTCATTGGACATATTTTGGTCCAAATGAAGAAATTTCTGTCTGATCTGCTTAAGTTCAGTCCTGAGATACAAGCGTTTTTTGACAAATCAAGATGGCCTAAGAGTTGAGGAGCCCTGGCACAGGAAAGAAATATGCTAAGGGGAAAAAAACCTAATGATAATCTAAGTTGATTTTTAGAATGCTTTCAGATTCTCAAAGAAGGTGTTTTTGTTTAGGTGGCTGTGGAAACCTCACATTTGCCTTATCACAGCTTGAAAGGGAAAAAGAGGGAACACACCAAAGAGTACACACATTTGAGCTGATTTGGATGATTCTACCAATACTCATCTCAAGGTTTTCAAGGATGGAGGCCTGATATTTTTGGTATTATGTGCTCTTCTCAGTATCAGGGCTAGTCAGAATCATCTCAGATTCATAAAAGACGGAAAGTAATAGATTCGTATATTTTCTAAATGCTGAGAAGTCAAAAGGAGTCGTGTGGAAACTGGTAAAACTGTGGCTGTGGCTGGACTTTGACACAGAGAAGAGCATGGCAGGAATACTACCCTTGTGAAAGGACCAGTGATTTTTCTGTTATCAATAAGACAAGTCTATTGTGAATGTATGTTCACTCTTTGCAATCCCATGGACTATAGCCCGCCAGACTCCTCTCTCCATGGAATTTTCTAGAGTGGCAAGAATACTAGAGTGGGTTGCCATTTCCTCCTCCAAAGGGATCTTCCTGACCCAGGGATTGAACCCTTGTTTCTTGAGTTTCCTGCATTGGCAGACGGATTCTTTACCAGCTGAGCCACAGGGAAGCCCCTATCGTGAATACATCTTCATAAGGGAGAGTGTTCTCCTTTTGCCTCATGGGCCAGGTTATTCCAAACTCATATACACTCACAAGACCAATCATATAGGACTGGCCTATATGCTACCATATAAGTTAGACCCAATTTTCAGGCATTTCAGATAAGCTGGGCTTGATTTTAAAGAATATCCTGTGGTCTGTTAGCATGTGCTCACCTACTTAAAAAAAAAAAAATGACCATCTAGGAAAATATTTTAATAGTCAAATCTTCTTCAGCAACTACAGCCAGCATCCACTTTGCATCAGTTTATGCTTTTGTGTTTCCTGCATTTTATGATTTGGAATAATCTGAAAATAGGTGTCTGAAGGGTTACTCACCTAACAGGTAAGATTGGAAAGAGAAAAATACCTATATTTTCAACATGACTATGATATAGAAGCTGTCAGGCTTTTATAGGCACATTCCCCACTTACAGTATGCTGTGTTGCCAAGGGCTTCTCTTTCTTCAGGTTTCTCGTGGACTATTTTTCTGTTACAAGCAACTTATTACTTTTTTGGCTCTGAATTGCTGATATTAATTATTTAATTCTAAACTGAACTGAACTGAAACTTACTTGTATGCCTGGCATTTCGATCATTGAGGATCTGGATAATGTTGTGATCTTGATGGAAGATGAATTTAGCAATTTCACCTATAGTTTGTTCAAATGCAGGCACTTTATTTCAGAATAAACATTCAAACCTTTGGAAACACAATGTCGAGGTAAGTCCATATTTCTCCTTTATTCCCAGCTGAGGTTTTCTATAATAGCCAACATTCACCACATGTCATTCATGTCCCAGATATTAGCTGAAGAACTCCATGTACATGTACATAGTCTCAGTTAATTTTCATGTTAACCATATGAAGTATATATTGTTGTTCCCATTTTATAGATTCAGTTCATCAGTTCAGTTGCTCAGTCATCTCCAACTCTTTGTAACCCCATGGACTGCAGCATGCCAGGCTTCTTTGTCCTACACCATCTCCCAGAGCTTGCTCAAACTCATGTCCATTGAGTCGGTGATGCCATCCAACCATCTCGTCCTCTGTCATCCCCTTCTCCTCCTGCCTTCAATCTTTCCCAGCAACAGGGTCTTTTCTAATGAGTCGGCTCTTCGCATCAGGTGGCCAAAGTATTGGAGCTTCAGCCTTAGAATCAGTCCTTCCAATGAATATTCAGGATTGATTTCCTTTAGGATTCACTGGTGGGGATCTTAGGGCCAAGCTATTTCTGCCCAATGCATGATTCTCTCCCCAGAGCCACTTATCAGGTTGGCCACAATTTGGTCACATCTTCAGTGTGATCTGAGGCTTTACTTGTCCTTTCCTGCCTCTTCCCCACTTTGTTGTCATGTCAGATCTGTGTGACAGCCTGAAGCCTTCCCCTCCCCAGCCCTGCCTCCTCCCTTTGTATTTTTCACAGGTGGTACCCTCCACTAAACTTCTTTCACTCCTAACTCAGTTTTAGCATCTGCTTTCCTGAAAGTCCCAACTTACACAAGTTCCCTCTTGTAGACCCTCCTACTTTCATAGCTGCCCCTTTTCTAGAACTTCACAGTGTTGTGGTCCTTACTATTTGAAACTGTATGCTGTGAGCACATGATTGTTCAAGCCTGTAAGCTCCATGAGGAGAGGCACCTGTCTGATTGCCCATCTTTTCATCCCCAGACCCAGGTGTCTTGCCTTTTACCCCAGAGTAGAGAGACTTCGTGGAGAAGGCAATGGCACCCCACTCCAGTACTCTTGCCTGGAAAGTCCCATGGATGGAGGAGTCTGGTAGGCTGTGGTCCATGCGGTCACTAAGAATCGGACACGACTGAGCGACTTCACTTTCACTTTTCACTTTTATGCATTGGAGAAGGAAATGGCAGCCCACTCCAGTGTTCTTGCCTGGAGAATCCCAGGGTCGGGGGAGCCTGGTGGGCTGCCATCTATGGGGTCGCACAGAGTCGGACACGCATGAAGCGACTTAGCAGCAGCAGCAGAGAGACTTGGGGCTTCCCTGGTGGCTCAGTGGTAAAGAATCTGCCTGACAATGCAGGAGATGCAGGTTTGATCCCTGGATTAGGGAGATCCCTGAAGAAGGAAATGGCTACCCACTCCTGTATTCTTGCCTGAGAAATCCCATGGACAGCGGAGCCTGGAGGGCTACAGTCCATAGGGTCTCAAGGAGTCAGACATGACTTAGCAACTAAACCACCACCAGAGAGACTTGTGCTCTGGATTGCAGCCAAATCACTTTCCACCCTGCTCTGGGCTTGCTGGGCCGTGGGTGTCCAGGGCAGCTTTACTGACCGAAGCCAATTGAGTGTTGAGACTGTCACAGCTGCTCTGGGATTGGGATGGGGAGACCTGACGCTGGCTTGGAAAGCTCACCAGAAAAGGATATAGCGATGCGGTCTGCATCGGGCCAGTCCCTGTGTGAAAGCCCTTTGGCATCTTTTTTCCTTCATGGAAGTGTGTGCGTGTCCTTCCTCCTTGAGGAGAAGATAAGGACTTAGTGCTTGCAAGGCCTTCTGCGTAAAAACATCTGTATCCGATTTTCCCCGTCTCAGCGTGTTAGTGAAGGCCTGCTAAAGAGCAGCGTGTAGTTGACAAGACTCTCATCAGAAGGTGTCACTGCCATCAGCTGGAATTACAGTGGGGCTGTGAGAGCCGGTGCCCTAGCCAGATGCCAGGCCAGGTAATTACACTTGGTCTCCCTAAATTCCCTCCGGACTTCTCCTCGGACACGTATCTTCATCTCTGCCCTGACCTGCTAGGCAGTGTTTGCTAAGAGCCTTTCAGCTGCTGCCATGGTTCATTCCAAAAATGGATGCATTCCTGAAGGACCACTTGTCAGGGGTTTTGTCAGGGAGATTCCTGTTTGGGAGAGGGGCTGGCCTGGCTAGATGGCCCCTCAGGCCCCTTCCCCTTCCTTCTCTTTTTTTTTTCCTACTTTTTTTTTATTATTGTTATTGGAGTCCCCTTCCATTTCTGATTCTGTGGTTCAGGGATTGTTACCCTCAAAATGTAGTGTTTACAGAACTACTGAGAGCCTTGTAAATGGATATACTGCCAGATCAAAAGGGTAGAACATAGTAGGAAAGATGTTTAAATACACACACACCAAACAAATCTGGGTATCCCTAGGACCCAGAAAAACTCATGGCTCTATTTTCTCTCTCTAGTACTTTTTGAAGCCATAATTAAGTGAAGACAAAAACGTGTATACATTGAATGGAAGGCGTGTAATCTTTGGGATAATTCTGATGTAATTAACACAGCAGAGCTGCATTAAGGCCAATAGGCAATGAGTGGAATTTTCCAACATTGATTAAGCTGGACTCGAAGAGAAGTGAGTCTTTGTCTGCCAAATGAAAACAACTTTCGGATATTTAAATTCAGGTTGGAAATTGGTTTGAGTAAGGGATGTTTAAAGCACAGCTGTTCAGGAGCTAAAAACATATGAGTATATATGTGCATGCTTACGTGCACACACGCACACACACACACACACACACACACACACCCTCTGCCGCCTCTAAAAACAAGTTAGCCAAAGGTGTACATTCCTTCTAAGTTCTCATGATCAACAGATGTAAATGTTCACGGTGTTCGGATGAATTATGGGCCCTAATGAGATTTCAATACTAGGCAAACAATAAAAATTTATGCATTGCATAGTTGCTGTGGCCTTTGGCTCCATGGCTAGTGTTCCACCCTTTCAACAGCTTCAGTAATATAATATCCAGCTGGCTCTGGAGGTAAGGAAAATTCGAGGGGTGAATTGCAATTGTGAGAAATTATTTGATGGATTACTTTGTCAGAGTAATGCATGGCCTTGGCATAATTACCGTGGCCACCTTAACCCTTGAGGCAGGTGGTGACAAAGGCCCACGGGGCCTAGGTACCGAGCCGATCCCCGCTCGCGCTGCTCGCTCTTCTCGTCCCCAGTGTTCGTGCAGTCCAGGCTCTCACGAACGAATGCCGAACAAGCACATTCCTGTCCTAACACGCCGAGCGATCGGGACAGTTCTTTTTCCAAGAACTGTTGTCCATGTCAGGGTGAGAAGAGTCAAACAAAAGGCAGACCGACCTTGAAATAAAATGGGGCGAAGAGACGGAGAAAGATGCTGGCTATCTTTAAAGCCATGCTTAGTTTAAACACAACGGCAGACTCAGGCACATTTTCTCTGTCTCTCTCTTTATCAATTCAGACCTTGAATCTAATGGTTGTCTGCCTTGTCCTTTATAATGTTCAAGTCTTAGGATGTGATTAATAGCAGAATCCCCGGGTGTACGTGTCAGAGACCACATCTGTAGAAGATCTTCCAGCTTACTTCTTAACGCTAGTTGTAGTTTGGAGCCAGAAAGTAATTCCCATTTTGTGAATGAGAATAACCTCTTATGCACTAATATAGCTACACCCAGCATCCGCTCTGGGGGAAAGAAGTTGGCCTATAGGCTAGGGCAGCTCGCATTTCAGCATTCTGAAGTTCTCCTTGGCCTGGCTTTAACAAGCGAGAAACCGCACCCGCCCATGTCATGGTTTTATTATGATAACAGAAATATATTTGCAGCATGTTGACAAACTCACTTGGAGTAAACAGAGTCATCTTAATTGTAAGTTCTAATGTTTTAATGCTAAATCGGGCGATAAGTCAATGTTTCAATTTGGCACCGCCAACCACATGTTCTCCAAAAATAGCCTTTGACACTTTTTAAAGCAAGTCGGTGGTGTACTTAGCCTGTTCACAAAAGGCTTCATTCTTGTCTACAAATGACAAACCTCCGCTTCATCCCTAGCAGGCCCAACTCCAGTGAGGCTAGAGAAAAATAGGCACTTCCCCTGCGTCAAGGCATTTTTCCAACCCTTACTCTCGTCAAAAAGGAACGATTTTGAAGTACATGGAGAAAGCCTGCCTAGGAAAAGCTATCTTGATTCTCAGTTAACACACCCGCCCCCTGAGTTTTTTTTAAAAGGTCCGTATTTCTGCATAGCTGAAAACATAGATTCCACCCTGGAGAGATCTCCGGGCCGTTCATGTTACACTCTGAAGCCATGTGTTTTCATATCGTGGCAAAACCCAAGATGTAGGCAGATCCCTGGGCCCCTGTTGGCTTTGGATTTTAGTCTTCTCATTGTTCTCCACTGTAAACTTATACAGAAAAAGACCTCTGCGCCCCTGAATATAAGCACGGCCAGTAATGTTTTCCCACAGATGCCAACAATGTAGATAGGCAAGACCTAAGAGTGGTGGGAAAAGGGGCAGAGATCCAGGAGTGCAGTGGCTGGGAATGAAGGGCTCGCCAGGTGCCCCAAGGGCCCTCCTGGAGTCGCCACTTCCCTGAGGGGCTTTGTCAGCACGATGACCATGGTGGCCGAGGCAGAGAAGCCCCTCCACAGCACAGGCAGCCTCAGAGCTTCTAAGACCCTACTCAGGCATACAAAGGGGTGGTCACAAAAATAATAATACCAGCCTTTTACTTTTATATGGGCTTCCCTGGTGGCTCGGTAGGTTAAAAAAACAAAAAACAAAAAACCCTTCTATGCTGGAGATCCAGGTTCTATCCCTGGGTCGAGAAGATCCCCTGGAGAAGGGAATGGCAACCCACTCCAGTGTTCTTGCCTGGAGAATCCCATGGACAGAGGAGCCTGGTGGGCTGCAGTCCATGGGGTTGCAAAGAGTCTGACACAACAGGGCAACTAACACTTTAGAACTTTTATGTTGGCTATGTGCTCATCACTTGAGATGGTTCATCTCATTTAATCCTTCCTACAACCCTGTAGGATTTCCCTGGTGGCTCCGTGGTAAAGAATCCACCTGTGGTACAGAAGATGCAGGACACCTAGTTCGATCCCTGGGTTGGGAAGATCGTCTGGAGGAGGTCATGGCAACCCCACACCAATATTCTTGCCTG
>NW_011495018.1:18156492-18164964 GCF_000754665.1 Bison bison bison | reverse complement strand
CCCTTATTCAGCTCTGCAAATCCGCTTACCTTTCAGCACGGTCTCCTGTACCCTTCTGGGCTCACAGGCTCTTGGCTCTCTGTTCCTTTCCTCCAGATTTGTAGGCCCCGCCCTGCCACTTATACGCATTAAATGTCAGAATACTGGGTCTTGTTTTCCACTAGACTGCAAGCTTCTTGAGGACAGTGAACCAGGTCTGTTTCATCTCATTCTCTAGTATCAAGCACACGATGCCTGGTGGCACATGACAGGTGAAATTTGCAGAGCTGAATAAGGGTCCATGATAAAGATATTTGCAAATAATCAAGGCACGGGAATATGTTGATTTTTAAATGAAAACCCAGATATTTATCTTCTTTCTCTACATCATTCATCTGTGTATCAAATATTGATTGACACCTATCATATGCCAATATATAATATGCTGCAGTCCATGGGGTCGAAAAGAGTCGGACACGACTGAGCGACTGAACTGAACTGAAATAATATGCCAAACGCTTGAATGGGTAATGGGGACGACAAAGACCAAGACAGACTTTAGCCTTGCTTGCTCTTACACAATTCCACTTCACAGAGGAAACAGTCAAGAAGCAAATAATTACAGATTGAAAGAAATAGAGGTTGCTGTTACCACGAGGGGAGGCAAGAGATTGGGCTCCTTCAATCTGGAAGACTTACGTTCATATTTCACTGCTAGTATGCCATCTCCCCTAAAACCAAAATAGCTATTTGTTGGTCTATGGACTATTTAACAGCTTTATTGAGGTATCATTTGTATACTGTGAAATCTACCCATTGTAAGCATACAGTTCAATGATCTACAGTAAGTTTATAGAGCTATGCAGGCATCACCATGATCTACTTTTAAAATATTGCTATCACACCAGATATTGTGTCCTGCCTGTTTGCATTGAGTCAATCCCAGTTCCTGCTCCCAAGCCCCAAGCAGCCACTGATCTGATTTCTAGAAATTTCATATAAATAGGATCATACACCATAGTCTTTTTTTTTCAATTTTTTAAATTGGAATGTAATTGTTTTACAGGATTGTGTTAGTTTCTGCTGTACAACAGTGTGAATCAGCCACGTGTATACACACAGCCTCTCCCTCTCGTCTCCCTCCCACCACCCCCCACACCACCCCCTCTAAGTCATCACAGAGCTCTCACTGAACTTCTGCCCGCTGAGCTTCTTTCCCTTGACATAATATTTTTGGGGTTTAGCCATACTGTCGCAGGTACTAGTAGACTGTTACTCTTTATTGCTGAGAAGTTTTCCATTGTAAGGCTGTACCGTGTTTTGTTTATCCATTCACCAGTTGGTGGGCACCTAGATTGTTGAATTTTTGGCTGTTATGAATACGCTGCTGTGAACATTTGCACAAAAGTTTAAATAGGCATATGTTTTCGTTTCTCTTGAGTAGATGCATAGGGATAGAACTGTTGAGTCATGTGGTATGTGTTTGTTTGTGGTATGTATATGTTTGACTTTTTTTCTTTTAACTGCCAAACTGTTTTCCTAAGTAGATGTACCATTTTACATTCCCACCAGCAGTGTGGAGGACTCCATGTCCTTGGTATTGTTGGTCTTTTTGATTAGAGACATTTAGTGGGTATGCTGTGCTATCTTATTTTAATTGGCATTTTCCTAATGACTAATGAGATTGATCATTTTTTTCATATGCTTATTAGTCATGTGTAGTCTGGTAAAGTGTATATTCAGCTTTTTTAATTTTATAGTTTTTTAATTGGATTATTTGTCTTCTCTGTGTTGAATTTTGAGTTTTTATTTTTATGCTCTTGAATAATAGCCTTTTATTAGATATATGGTTTGCAAATATCTTCCCATAGATTGTGGCTTGTCTTTTTACTTTCTTAATGGTGACTTTTGAAAAGTAAAAGCTTTTAATGTTTGTAAAGTTAATTTATCCATTTTTTATTTTATGGATTGTACTTTTAGTGCTTACCTCAGAAATCTTTGCCTATGCCAAGGTCACAAAGATGTTCTTCCAGAAATTTTATAGTTTTAGTTTCTATATTCAAGTCTATGTTCTATTTTGAATTTTTATACCTAGTGCAAGATAATGATCTAAGTTTATATTTTTTAATATGGATATTTAATTCTCCTAACAGCATTGAATTACCTTGGATCTTTTATCAAAAATGAGTTGGTCATAAATGTAAATGTTTAATTGTGGAAATCTGCATTTTGTCTATATCAATTTGTATATTGATCTATATATCCTTTTACCCATACTACACTATCTTGATTACTCTGGCTTTATAGTAAGATCAAAATCAGGCGATGTAAGTCCTCCAATCTGTTCTTTTCCAAATTGTTTTGGCCACTCTAGTTCTTCCCATTTACACATACATTTAAGGATCCATTTTTCAATTCCTGCCCTAAAAAGCCTACTAATATTTTGATATGAATTGCTTTGAATTGCCATCTAAACAATATTGATTTTTCCAATTCATAAACATGGACTTATTCTCCATTTATTTAGATCTTTAATTTTTCTAGCAATTTTGGTAGATTTCAGTATACAGTCTTATTAAAGTTACTCCTAAGCTTTGTACTCTTTTTGATATTAAGTTTTCTTAATTTTATTTGCCTACTGTTCATTGTTAGTATGTAGAAACACAGTTGATTTTTGTACGTCCATATTGTATCTCACAAACATGCTAAACTCATTTGTGAGTTCCAGTAGCTTTTTTGTAGATCTCTTAGGATTTCCTACGGATAGAACCATGTCATCCAATACAAGGTTGAATAGGAGTAGTAAGGACAGATCTTCTTGCCTCCTTCCCAATCTTACAGGAAATCATTCAGGCTTTCATCATTAAGTATGCTGTTAGCTATAGATTATGAATGCCCTTTATCAGGTTGAAGAAGTTCTCTTCTATTCCAGTTTATTGAGAGTTCCTATCTTGAGTAGGTATTGGATTTTGCCAAATTTTTTTCTGTGTCTGATAAGATGATCATGTGTCTTTGTCCTTTATGCTATTAATGCAGTGTATTATGTTAGTTGATTTTCATATGTTAAACCAACCTTGCATTACAGGGATAAATCCTTCTTGGTCAATGTTTTAATCATTTTAATATGTTGCTGGATTTGATAGTAGTTGTAAAAGATGTTGGTGTTATATATTCATGTTGGGTGTTTCTCTTCTTTGTATAGCTTTTGTAACGGGTTAATGCTGACCTCATGGATGAGTTGGGAAATGTTCTCTACTCCTTTATTTTTTAAGAGAGTTTATGTAAGATAAGTATTTTTTCTTTAAATATGTGATGGAATTAATTATTTAAGTCATGTGGTACTTGGATTTTCTTTGTGAGAAGATGTTAAATTACTAATCCACTTTATTTACTTGTCATAGGTCTAATCAGATTTTCCGTGTCTTCCTAAGTCAGTTTTCCTGATGTGTTTATTTCTGGGAATTTGTCCATTTCACCTAAATTGTCTAATTTTTTGGTATAAAGTTCAGAATATTTCCTTATAAACTTTTTAATTCTTATTAAATCAGTAGTGATGTTCCTCTTTCATTCTTGGTGTTGGTAATCATGTCTTCTTCCTTTTTTTGGTCATTCTAGCTAAAAGTTTTGTCAGATTTGTTGATCTTTCCAAAGAGTCAACTTTTGGTTTCATTTATTTTCTGTTTCCTGTCTCATTGATTTCTACTCTAACCCCTTTTGTTGTTCAGGCCTTAAGTCATTTTCTGCTCTCTGCGACTCCCTGGACTGCAGTACTCCAGGCTCCTCTGTCCTTCACCATCTCCTGGAGTTTGCTCAGACTCATGTCCATTGAGTCGGTGATACTATCCAACCATCTCATTCTCTGTCACCCCCTTCTCCTTCTGCCCTCAATCTTTCCCAGCATCAGAGTCTTTTCCAATGAGTCAGCCCTTCACATCAGGTGGCCAAAGTATTGGATCTTCAGCTTTAGTATCCAGTGGACATTCAGGGTTGATTTCCTTTAGGATTGACTGGTTTGATCTCCTTGCAGCCCAAGGTATTCTTAAGAGTCTTCTCCAGCACCACAGTTCAAAAGCATCAATTCTTTGGCACTCAGCCTTCTCATGGTCCAACTCTCACATCCGTACTTGTATGCATGCTAAGTCGCTACATCCATACGTGACTACTGGAAGAAACATTGTTTTGACTATATGGATCTTTGTCAGCAAAGTGATATCCCTGCTTTTTAATATGCTGTATAGATTGGTCATAGCTTTCCTTCCAAGGAGTAAACATCTTTTAATTTTGTGGCTGCGGTCACTGTCCACACCCTTGATCCTTTTTTTTTTCCTGTTTGTATTGGGCTATTTGTTCTTTTTCTAATTTCTTAATGTGATAGCTTAGATAATTAATTTGAAACTTTTTTTTTCCAAATTAGGCAAATAAATTTTCCACTAAGTTCTGCTTTGTTACATCCCACAAATATTGTTATTGTTCCATTTTGACTTGTTTCGAAGCATTTTATAATTCCCATTTTAATTTCTTGTTTGACTCATGGATTCATTAGAAGTGTGTTACTTAATTTTCTAACATTTGGGGATTTCCCAAATTACTTTCTCTTGTTGTGGATTTCTAATTTAGTCCTGCTGTGATTGGAGAACATACTCTTTATTATTTAAGTTCTTTTTAATTCACTGAGGCTTGTTTTATGGCATATATGTGGTCTCTGTTGGGGGATTTTCCATGTAATTTTTAAAAGAATGTGTATTCCGCTGTCATGAAGTGAGGTGTTCTATAAATGTTGATTAGGTCAACTTGGCATAAAATTGTTGAAGTCTTCTGTATCTTTACTGATTTTCTGTCTAGTTATTCTGTCCGTTTTCTTAGACCAGAGTACTGAAAGCTCCAAGTATAATTATTAAACTTTCTGTTTCTCTTTTCTTTCAATCAGTTTTTGCTTCATGTATTTTGAGACTTGGTTGTTAGGTATTTATATGTTTATAAATATGCATTTCTATTCTTAATGCATTGATTCACTATATTTATGAAATACCCTTCTTTGTCTCTGGGAATGTTTCTTGTCCTAAAGTCCATTTGTCTGATATTAATACAGACATTCCAGCACTCTTAGAGTTCCTGTTTACATGGTGTGCGCATTTCCTTCTTTTAACTTTCAACCTATATGTGCTTTTGAATCTAAAGTGTGTGTGTCTCTTTCGATAGCATATGTTCTTACAGACAGCATAAAGCTGGATATTTTTTTATCAGTCTGACAATCTGCTCTTGATTGAATTATTTAGTCCAGTAACATTTGTATGATTTTTTAATCTTGTTGGATTTATGTCTGCCATTTTGTTGTTTGTTTTCTATATGCCTCATATCTTTTTTGTTCCTCTCTTTCCTCTTTTCTGTTTTCTTTTTTAAAATAGATATTTTTTTGTATACCATTTTCGTTTATCTGCTGATTTCTTGACTATATTTTTATTGTTATTTCCTTAGTCTTATCTCTAGAAATTACAATATATATTCTACCTTTCCACTGTCTACTTTATTTTACTACTGACTTAGTTCTAATAAAATATAGCAAATTTATTCCAATATGGCCATTTTTCCCCTCTTCCTTTGTACTATGATTGGGAAGTCTGTATATATTATAAACCAAACAATACTGATTGTTGTAATTATAATTATTGTTTATGCAATCTTTATATTCTTTAAAGAAATTAAGGGAAGGAAAGAGAAGGTATATATTTACACAGTCTTCTATATTTACCACATATTTACCATTTCCAATGTTTTTTATTTCTTTCTCTGGATGTGAGTTACCATCTGGTGTCATTTCCTTTCAGCCTAAAGGACCTCATTTAGTGTATCTTATAAGGCTAAAAAAAAATCTCTCATTCTTTATCTAGCAATGTCTTTATGTTGCCTTCATTCATGATTAATGCTATTGCTAGATATAGAAATATATATAGATATATATATATAAATTATATATATAAATATAGCTTCTTGGTAGACAGGTTACTCCCACACTCACCTTTTTCCCACTCTGAATATGTTGTTTATCTGTCTTCTCCCTCCGTTGTTTCTGATGAGAAGTCAACTATCAAACATAATGTTGTTTGCTTGTACATAATGAGTTATTTTGTCTTGCTGCTTTCAAGATTTTCTCTTGCAGCCATTACT
This sequence comes from Bison bison bison, assembly GCF_000754665.1. Lineage (NCBI taxonomy): Eukaryota > Metazoa > Chordata > Mammalia > Artiodactyla > Bovidae > Bison > Bison bison. Next base: position 18,158,820 of record NW_011495018.1, on the reverse strand, counting down.
TCTTCAAATATATTTTTCTGCCAACTTCCCTCTCCTTTCTCTTTCTCTTTCTCTCTCCCTCTCATTGTTCATGTGTTGATATGCTTGCTATTGTTACACAGATGTCTGAGGCTCTGCTGAGTTTTCTTCAGTGTTTTTGGTCTTTCTCCTCTTCAGATTGGATGATTTCTATTTGCAAATGTTCAAGTTTACAGATTCCTGTTCATTTAACTTATTGTATTTTTCAACTGTAAAATTTTTATAATTCTTCTTTCTCTATTGAGATTCTGTATCTATTGAAGCATTGTCATCATAGTTTCTCTTAATTCTTTAAATATAGTTTCCTTTAACTGTTTGACTATGTTATACTAACTGCTTTGAGGCCCTTGTCTGCTAAATCCAACATCAGAGTCACCCAGAAGCAGTTTGTATTGACTGCTTTTCCCCCTGAATATAGATCATCCTTTTTCATTTTTTTTGTCATGTCATGTAATTTTTTGTTGACAACTAAATATTTTAGATGGTATATTGTAACAACTCAGGGTTCTGATAGTTTTAATTAGCTTGCCTAAACGTAATCTGTAGGATCTATCTCGCCTGCAGTCTGCTCAGTTGTCGCTTTGTTTTTTTAATTCTTATTTTTATTTCATGAACCTGGCTTCCTAGGAGTGGCCCCTTTGTGCACATAGCTTAGTGACCAGCCAGTGATTGCGCAGAGATTGTGCTCAAAGTCCTTGAACCCATAAGACTTCCATCCTCTGCCAAGCAATCTGTATGTGGGTTGAAGAGAACATTCAGAGTTCAGGCAGTTCTCAAGCCTGCTTTGACTTTTCCCCGGGGTCTCCTAGGTCTCCCCAGCATGTACCATATTTTCCCAATCAACACAAGATGTATGGAGAGCTTATCTGGCACATCTATAACTCTGCCATTTCCAGATCTCCCCATCACATTTTTGGTTTGAATCTCAACCAGGACGGCAGCCTCAGGCCAGCAAACCTGTGCTGTTCCTCCCTCCTCCCCGCCCTCCCCCCATTCATTTTCCTACAGCGTGCTTCTTTTATTGGCAATGCTACTGGGTTTTCCCTTCTGCTCCAAATCAAGTCAGGCTTCCCTGGCAGCCCCGCCCTGATAAAACCACCATTCTAGCCAACTAAGCTAGGGGGTGAGGCTGAGATCTTCTTACCCAAAGTTCTGCCAGCTTTCTATGAATAAACATGTCTCAGTTTGTACTTTGCCTTCAGTCATTATCCAGAGCCCTGAAAGGATTGTTTTAAGGACCGTTCAGTTTTAAAGTTGTTTTTTGGGGGTAGTGAATGTGTTGACCTCTTGACTCAGAGCTGGAAGTCCCCTGGCAGAAGAATCTTGCTAGTCTGTATAAAGTACTTAGGATGTGGTTGTAATGAAAGGCCTTGTCCTTGACTCCTTGTGGATTTTGGCCCCTGACTTCCCAGAATTCCCAGCCCTCCTCCTTAAGAAGCTTCCAGAGACTGAGGTTCCCTGAGACGGGTAATGACCAGCTGCACAAACTTTCACTCCACTCATTTCCCCATCAGCAATGTGACTGTCAAAATCGAATCTGCGTGTGCTTACATCAGCTTCAAATCCAAGGCAGCTCTTTGCCCATTAACTGACCCAAAGGCAACAGGTGGGACCTGTTTTTGGCAGAACTGTTGAAGAAAAATGGCCTCGTCATCAGCCAGTTTCACTTTCATTTATCTCTGTCATCTGGGAATACAATATAGATAGTATCAGGCTCAACAAAAGGTACATTCTGATATTATTTTCAGTTTTTTGTCTAGACAGAGAAGACTAAGCACTTGGATATCAGAAATGCCTGCCACGAAAAATGAGAGATGGGCTCAGTGGAAGGCCAGAGGGGTAGCACTGCTTGCTCGCTTTCTCTCCCTGTATTCTTGTTTTTTTTTTTTTTTTAAGAAAAAAGTTCAACCCCACCACCCACTCATCAGGTGATTGGAGACTGTAGTTGTAAAAATGTGCTGCAGGCAGAAGTTCTGAAAAATCCCAGAAAGTGTTGAAAACATCTCTAAACAAGGTATTTTTCTCCTGCACCTTTCTTGCTAAAGGTCCCAATTGCTGCCAAGAAAACTAGTGAGAATGTTAGCTGCCAAATAAAAAATTTATGACAGTGTTTGGCAAAGGACTATCTCACTGCTTGTTTTATACGTTTCCACAAGGCACTTGAAGGCAACCTCTTTCTCTTCCCCTCCTACCTCCCCCCACACTTTGGGTATGTATACCTTACAGATCACTGTTCTGGGTCTGTTCTTTAATAAAAGAGCAAACTCCTATAAAGTAGGATTAAACAATATAACTTTTTCCCCCTTCAGT
>NW_011495018.1:18156187-18156392 GCF_000754665.1 Bison bison bison | reverse complement strand
TGGTACCCCACACCAATATTCTTGCCTGGAGAATCCCATGGACAGAGGAGCCTGGCAGGCTGCAGTCCATAGGGTGGCAAAAAAGTCAGATACAACTTAGCAACTAAGCAACAACAATAACAGTTTACAAAGGCACAATGATCTGAATTAAGGAGGAACAAGTTCTTATGCAGAAGGCACATTGCACCCTGGGCTGCAAATCCGC
>NW_011495018.1:18154929-18156087 GCF_000754665.1 Bison bison bison | reverse complement strand
GATGTGTTGCATAGAAGGAGAAAGAGAGATGCTGGGTTTGCTTGCTTAGAGTAGGCACATGTATAAGAAAAACAAAAAAAAAAAATTAAAAAGAACCTTTCAGTGAAAAATTGACTGTAGACTCTTAGTGGCAGAAGGAATCTTAGAAATCCTCCAGTCCTTGCACCCCAACCCCGACACACACACCCAGCATTTTGCAAAGAAATGGGGGCCCAGAAGAAGATAGTGTCCTGCCTGAGGTCACACAAACGAGCCCACCTGGGAGGAGAACCTGACTCCCACCTGACTACCACACTCTACCCTCCACATCACAGCAGAGCTCACATCACTTTTGCTTGTTGGGAACCCCCCAAGGCCTATGCACTTGCCATGGGTTTTATGAGCATTAGAATTCTAGGCTTTTCTACTTTATGAAAATTAAAACATTTCCTTCCCAAAATCTCTTTTTAAAAAATCAAACCCACTAAAAGTGAGTCAAGATGCGGCAGTCATGCTACTGAAATGGCACTGCCCGCCCATATCAGTTAACCTTCAGGCTGTGTCATTAAATTAAACCTTTTCAAAAGGGTAGGGGGTAGGGAGGTTGGTGGGCGAAATGTTTTAGAAAAAAGTTATGAAATGATTTCGGATGTTGATAGTGATAATTATGTAGGCTGGCGATCACCCTGAAATATTTTGCCTGCCTGTCTAAGAAAGCAAAATTATCTCAGTCTTTTCAAAACAGTTATCAGATGATGCTCTTAGTTGTTGATTAGTTCTGTTTAGCACCCATTTCATCATTCCTACACATTCGGAAGCCTGGGGCACCCATGTGCCTTGCCTGGCTTCTGCTGTAGCTGTTGCACGCCCGCCCAGCGATGCTGAAGCACGGGGCTGGGGCTGCGGCTGCCTTTTGCTGTGGCTGAGTTAAGGAAGTGAGTGTTATTTGATATAAACTGCTGTGGACAGAGCAGGAGTAAGCGGATTATTTCAGACAGCGTTAGGAGGTAACCGGAGGAAGATTAGCGCTCCACGAGGCAGATATCACAAGCAAATTAGAAAACCTCCCCAATTAGTACGAGAAACCCAGATTTGTGCTGTTTGTGATCTTCTGCTGAAAGGCAAAGTGTCGACATTATGGGCTCGAGTCTTGATTTAAGTTGAAATGTTGGCATTTCC
>NW_011495018.1:18131734-18154829 GCF_000754665.1 Bison bison bison | reverse complement strand
GTTAGCATCTGAGGCTGTGTACTGGCCTAATAAATGAAATAAACCCCTGTTCTCCCCAGCTGCCAAGTCTTCCCTGTTCTGATGTTCTATACATTGGGTAATGTTTTCTTTGGCCCTGGAATAATCTCTAGGGCATATTATAATATTTCGATACTGGGACTATTTGACATGACTCCAGTATCCCGCTCTTAATCTCCCTTTTGTTTGTTTGTCCTGTGGCACATGTATTGTGCTGAAATCATAAAAATGGAGTGTGCAGAATGCCAGATGCTGCAAATGCAATTAGATACTTAAAAATAGCTTCCTTGGTGGCGCTGCTTGAAATCTGAACTGGGCCCTGTTTTTTCAAGCAAGGTGGCACTTTTCTGCTAAGCTACTGAATGTGTGCTCTGGCAGGAAGCACAGCCCCCCTTCTGAGGCCACTGGGCAAATGCTCAGGTCATTCTAGAAGTCAGACCAGGCACCTGTCGTCCTGGCAGCATCACGGCGGTCTCAGGTGTGCTTCTGTTTTCATCCTCCAAGTGCCCCGTGTGGTCTCCAGCATCTCGGCCTCTGATGTTTTACCGTCACGTTGTACGTGGTAGAAGGCCTCCGCAGACTGAGGCTGACTTATGTAAAGAAAGTGGGGTAGCTATATCCCTTGTTTGAAGATTGGACATGCATTTCAAATAAACTTTTTTTTCACCAGAATTCAAACAACTGCAAAGCCCAGAATTTATTTTGGAATCTTATCCAAGGAAGAAGGTAGCATTTTTGTATATGTGTGTGCTTAGTCGCTCATGTCCGACCCCTACTGACCCTTTGGACTATAGCCTGCCAGGCTCCTCTGTCCATGGGATTTTTCAGGCCAGAATACTGGTGTGGATTACCATTTTCCTCCTCCAGAGGATCTCCCCAACCCAGGAATCAAACCTGCGTCTCCTGTGTCTCCTGCATTGCAGGTAGATTCTTTACCGGCTGAGCCATCAGAGAAGCCCTGTGTATGTGTATGGAAGCTGATAAATAGTGCATATTCTTCTGACTCTAAACATAGTGCATATTCATTACAGAAATTTTTGGAAAATGTGGTGAGTCATAGATTTTTTTTTTCTTTAATCACCATGATCTCAACACCTAAGCACAATTACTTTCATTTCAATGTATATCTTTCCAATTTTTCTTCAAGTTTATACAAGCAAACTTTTGCTCAAATTTACCCTTTTGCAGAATTAGGGTCATAATATGCACAGTATGTATAATTTGCTTTTTACCTAATATATTATAGACAAGAAAATTTGTCATCTTAATGACAAGTAGGATAAAACAAGACCCTCTCAAACCTTCTGAATGATTGAGAACAAATTTATTCAGTGTTGTTTTAGTATTAATCCTATTTCAGTATTTTTTTCTTTGAAAATTATCGTGTTTATAGCAACTCTCAACTCACCAATGTTATAGGAACTATTATCATATCATTATGTGTTTTTGAGGAGAACTTTGTATTTTCTCTGTTTTTACATGCATGATCTAATCTGAACATCACAAAAACCTTTAACATAGGTGGAAAAAAGAACAGATGTTGTTATCCCTGATTTGATTCATAAATGCAAAATGAGCTACAATGTAAGATGCACCATGATGCCAGTCCTTATTCTTCCCACAATGCACTGCATGTGGTCTTTGAAACTGGAACTCATTTTATTTTTTTAATTCTTAAAACTTTATTTGGCTGGGCCAGGTCTTTATTGCGGCGTGTGAAATCTTTAGTTGTGGCATGTGGGATCTAGTTCCCTGACCAGGGACTGAACCCAGGTCCTGTGCGTTGGGAGGGTAGAGTCTTAGCCACTGGATCACCAGGAAAGTCCCTGGACCTCATTTGCCTGGATCACACTGACTAGCTGTGCGATCTTGGGCAAATTCTACACCCCCACCCAAGCCTCAGTTTTCTTCTCTGGAAAATGCTAACATTGATATTTTTGTCATAGATTTGTTAATAAGGGTTAAATAAAAGAATTAGTGTGAAGTACATGACGGTGCATGGTCAACTGCTCAGGCCTGTCTGACTCTTTGTGACCCCACGGACTGTAGCCCACCAGGCTCCCCTGTCCATGGAATTTTCCAAGCAAGAATACTGGAAAGGGTTGCCACTTCCTTCTCCAGGGGATCTTCCCCACCCAGGGATCAAACCCACATCTCCTACATTGGCAGGCAGATTCTTTACCACTACGCCACCTGGGAAGACTTAGGATAGTATAAGGGACTGAAAAAGATAAATAAATCTTGCTATTGTTTTTTTTTTTCTCCCATATTCTGTCTTTCTTATAACATTGTGAATAAAGTATTATGCTTCCTTTTCCAAATCACTTAATTCTTAGTTTAGCATTATTTTAAATAATAATTGTTAATACTTATGTAATAATATACCATTTAAGAAAATGCAGAAATACATAAAAATAGAAAGCAAAAAGTACTCACCACCCAAATACAAACGCCGTTACCGCTTGGCTACATTTCCTTTTGGTCCTTTTTTTATTTTTTCTGTGCAAAGGCCTGCCATTTTTAGACATGTCAACTAGTATCTCGCACTAAGGAATATCAGAGGTAGTTAAGGTGTGTGCTTTATGGACCGTGGTCTGTAGCTACCACGTCTTGCTCTTGCTTCCAGATCTTAAAAGAGGTCCCTGGGACTTCCTTGGTGGTCCAGTGGTTAAGACTCTGTTCTTCTACTGCAGGGGGCATGGGTTCGATCCCTAGTCAGGAAACTAAGATTCCCACATGCTGTGCAGCTCAGGCAGCCAGAAGAGAGAGAAAACAAAGAAGTGTCTCTTTGGAATCCTACTTCCATTGGCAGGAAGCCAAAATGGGGAGTGGGATGGGTGGTCATAGCAGGAGTGCAATGAAGATGTTTCCAGAACATGAGGTCTCTGAATGCATTGATGAGTCCCTCACCCAGTGGTTCTGTGGCCTTGGAGTAAATTGTATAAAATATCGGTCCCCAATCTTTTTGGCATCAGGCACCAGGTTTTGTGGAAGACAGTTTTTCCACAAACCAGGGGCAGAGGGCATGGTTTGGAGATGATTCAAGTGCAGTAGGGTTTGAGCTCCTCTGAGGATCTAATGCCACAGTTGATCTGACCGGAGAAGCAGCTCAGATGGTAATGCAAGCAGTGGGGAGCGGCTGTAAATACGGATGAAGCTTCACTGGCTCACCAGCCACTCACCTCCCGTTCAACCTGGTTCTTAGGCCACAGACCAGTACTGGTCCCTGACCCAGGGGTTGGGGACCCGGTGTAAAACCCAGGGCATCCCTTCACAAAACCAGTTTCTCTGATACAGAAAGAGGGACTGAACTTCAGCAGAGGTCACCACCGTTGTCAGGCCCAAATTCAACCTCATTATCATCCAGGGCATGGGCAACTCAGAGTTACTACACCCAGATATCTTCAGCCACTGGGAAGAAAAGCCTCTCCCAGCCCTTAAAAGGTATTCTGTTCAAGCCGAAAGGAAAATTCCTACAGCCAAGCATCTCCTGTCAGCTAATTTGATAGTTCTCTATCAGTCAACCATTAGTGAATACATTGATTCCTCTTCTTTTTTTCTTTTTTCCTTTTTTGCGGTTCTGCCTTGGCTATTCCCAAGATTTCTCTGAACCAGTTGGGCAAAATTGATTTTTATTAGTTCCACTGGCCTTGTGGAAAATTATCTCATGAACTGGTTTTTATAGGAAGACTCAAAGCACAGCACAGGGTAAAAAATAAGCCTATAGCAGTCAAAACTGTTGTCTGAAATGTCTTCAGACTGGAAGGCTGAATTTATTGCACAAAACAAGTACTAGCGAGGCGGAGGTGTGCAGTCCTGCTCATTATCACTGGAAAGGAGAACCAAAAAGCCGAGTAAAAAATTAAATTTTAATAATGCCACTGATATTTTCTAAATCTTTCCTGACAGAAAGATTCTCATTATTTTTATCTGTCTCTGAGTAGGTTCTTTTAGTGCCATCTCAGACATGGCCTCAGCTATGATTGTTTTCTAGGCTTTAAAGCTTCTGAAAAACCAAATATATACAGAGAGAAAGATGCTTTAGATTGTTCAAGGAAGGGCCGTGACCGTGGCAACATTTTGGCTCACATATCTGCAGCCAACATTTGCTGGGAACGCCTTCTGCTTCCACAAAAGAGGTCCGTGTTATTAAGAAAATAGAAGTAAATCCCCCGAAACAAAGAGAACCCGCGATCCACTGTATTTGGCTACAGGGGATCCCAGGGGCCCCCAAGTCTCAAGTTTGGGTTTGTTCTGGAAACTGCCCCATGCTAGCCATGAAAGGAGATTCAAGGGGGAAAAAATGAAATTATCGTATTGTTTCAGTAAACGTACAAACTCGCCTTCCAAGTATCACAATAGTACAGAATTGTTTGGGGGATAAGAGAGAAAATAAAGCCAGAATCATTAAAGTAGCCAACCCACAAAAATGTGAATTCTTTTTGTTTTCTTAGTTCTTTTTAGTGCCTGCGTATAAACCTGTCTGGGTCCCAAAAGGATTTATAGCAATTTGCAAAAATGTGTACAATACAATAGATTTTCTGTATAGTAAATGACATCCAGAGGGAGGTTAGTACACAAACAGTGGAGCAGCTCATGAGTTTGTGGGAAGCGGGCTACAGATTTATCTCTAGGCATCTGGCAGGCCACTTGAAGAGGAAGATGGTTTCTCTTGTTATTTAGTCACTAAGTTGTGTCTGACTCTTTTATGACCCCATGGACTGTGGCCTGCCAGACTTCTCTGTCCATGGGATTTCCCAGGCAAGAATACTGGAGTGGGCTGCCATTTCCTCCTCCAGAGGATCTTCCCAACCCAGGGATCGCACCATCTCTCCTTCACTGCAGGCAGATTCTTTACCACTGACCCACGAGGGAAGTCCTATGTTTTCAGTTAGATGAGTCAACATCCATGAGATGAAAACACAGCCCCAGAAAGAACACCTTCCCATGGGACCTCCTTGCAGGTGCACATGCCGTACAGAGTAGTAAACATGTTCAAGAGCATCCTTACAGGAAATGCAAGTTCCATCCCAAGGCTGTCTTGTACTGTCCCTCAGCAGAAGCAGGAGGTGTGGAGCGAAGCACAGCCAAGTGCGCATACGCAAACCTAAGCCTAGCAGGTGGTAGAGACTCCCGGGGGCTCCACTGCTCCAGGGGAGACTTCTGTGCCTCCAGGAGAGGTGGACCCCATTCATTAGGCCCCTCGACCAACACTGTTTCCCTCAGCTGGACTTCTGACAAGTGTTCAGCAGGGAAGTTTGGAAAAAAGTGAAAGTGAAGTTGCTCAGTCGTGTCTGACTCTGCAACTCCACGGACTGCAGCCTACCAGGCTCCTCCATCCATGGGATTTTCCAGGCAACAGCACTGGAGTGGGTTGCCATTTCCTTCTCCAAGAGATCTTCCCGACCCAGGAATTGAACCTGGGTCTCCCACATTGTAGGCAGATGCTTTACCGTCTGCGCCACCAGGGAAGTCCCTAGTTTGAAGCTGTACCCAGTTCAGTTAGGAACCTCCTACGGTGCAACCTTATATTGATAATTAGGGTGCTCTTGTTGTCTAGTAGCCAGTTAGAGGGCTGGATTTCACCATCCATGTGTAAAGATTAAGGCCAGGGAACTTGAAGGCAGTACCTCCAAAGAATGACAGAGGAAAGAATGGCTTCTTCCTTCTAAGATTCAGGCTTCTCCGTGGCTCAGTTTCTTTAAAGATCACTCTTGACTTCTGGTTGGTTTTTCTATTTATTACAGCCAAATAATGAGCCTGAGAAAGAGTGCAAAGGCCACTCTACTCCTTGGCAGTTTAATTCCTTTATTTTTACCAAGTCCACAGACATGGCTGTCAGCAAACATCCTCAGGGATGCTTGGGTCACATATATTTACTACCATTTTAGGAAAGGGAAAATGGAATCACATTATTTTTCACAAGATGACTCAACAGATTGAGCGTAGGGACTGTCCTGCAAACCTCTCTGCCACTCATCCTCCAAAAAGAGGCCACTTGGTTTCCCATGTCAAGGGCACTGGCTTATAAGATGTTGCACATCAGATGTACACCCTCCTCCTTGAGTCACCAGCCAGGCTCTCCAGCGCCTTCTCCAGGCTGTGAGCATCAAGGGGGCTGCAGATGTGTGGTCCAGCCCTGACCTCTGCCTGTGCTTTTCATCGCCTCGTGAGAGGTCCAAAAGGCACACACAAGCTGGTTTCTGGCTTCTGTTGACCTCTCTCTCTAGCCCTCGACCCTGCAGTTAGCAATCAGTTATGGGCTAAGTTGGATGCACTCAGTGTACACCCTGGTTATTGATGCTCACACCAAGGCTGAACTTCAGACTTCCACAGGGTCAGGAGGGCTGGGCTCTTCCTGCCTCTGTGAGAATCTCCAGCAATGTAGGGCAAGGAGACACTCCGTGACCCACCCCCTTCCTGTTAACTCACCCCTTAATAACTAGCCGGAGGTCACAGACTACAGATCAGGACCGCTCTGACCCATAGACACATGTGCTTTGTTTGGCTGCCCAGTGTTTTGGAAAACTTTTTCTTAGTTGCCAGTATTTAAAACTTGAGAGATTTTGCAGAAAGAGCACAATTTCTGGCTTCTCTTGGCAAAAAAGAAGATCCAGCTGTACTGAGCCAACTTTCCATCCCCAGAGCGACTAGGAGCAGCGCCCCGATTTAGAAAGAGAGCAGGCATGCCCGGTTCTCCGGTCCCCTCTCCTGATGCCTGCAGCCCTCAGATTGGAGATACCCGCTCCTCGCCGCCAGACTTCCTTCCTTGGTTAGAGAAGAGAATTGCACGTGTTCCCAGGCCAGCAGGTGGCCGCCAGCAGGTGACGTGGCTTCACCTGCGCAAACCTGGGGCTCCTGCTATCTGATTGTCACCCTGTCCCAGCCTCCTCCCTCCCAATGGAGTGTGAGTCAGCCATTGTGCTTATCTTAAATAAGCCTTCAGAGGAGGTCTTCTTAACCTGGGGCTCACCTGCTCAGTAATGATTAATGCTGCTGTGGGGAACCCAGAGGGATGGGGAGGGAAGTAGGAGGGGTGTTTGGGATGGGGGACACATGTACACCTGTGGCTGATTCATGTCAGTGTACGGCAAAAACCACTACAATATTGTAATTAGCCTCCAATTAAAATAAATTAGTTAATTTTTTTAAAAACTTTTTAAAAAGATCAGTTTAGAGTGAAAGATGGTGAAGGAGATACAAGTTTGAGCAGACAGTGCACACCCTGCTGGGTGTCTCCCACAGAGCAGCCCAGGATTCCCGTCAGCAGAAAATCCCTCCCCCGGGTCAGGAGGGTGTGCCCAGAGCCCAGGGCAAAGGTCACCTGATGGGAGCTGGCAGCAGAGAGGGCCTGTGAGGAGCCGCTGTGGAGATGGAACTGGTGGGAAGGCAGAGAAAGAAAGGGAGAAATACCCTGACCTCTCGCTCCCTCCCACCCCACTGTCCTGCCAATACCTCCCATTGGCTGAACTCAGTGGGCAGCCGGCCCACAGGGGTTCGGGTGGTGGTGGAGGCAGTCTCTTTATGATAAAGAGCAAAGCAGTGAAGGGATAAGAAAAGGATCTGCAGACACATGGCCCCGGGATTGGCACTGTGGGGATATGAGTTAAGACATATCCACTCAGCCACGGAATCAAATCTGGATGAAAGAGAGAAGTTCTTATATTGTGATCTAGAAAACATAACCACATCCCTCAAGAGTTGACAGAGATGCAGATGGCTGATAAACCCTTGCCAAAATGTTTTATTCCCCCACATCAGGAAAGAAAAAAGGTGTAAATCCGTGACTCTTAGAAGACACGTATCTAATGTCAGATCTTGCAGGAAATATTGTGAAAGCCCATCACAAAAGCCAAGGCAGCCGTGTCTCCACCCATGTGACCTCAACCAGTCCTGATCCAGAAGAGGCATCTTGGCTGTCAAGGGGCATCTCCAGGGAAACTGTGACAGCTGGAGAGGGCAGCCTCCGACTTCCTGGGTAACTGAGTAGCTGCTGAAGGTGGTGCTTCCAGGAGATGGGCTGAGCCTGGACCCCACGAGGCAACCTAATCAAGGCCAGCAATGGGATGTGCCCCCAGGAATCAGTAGAGGAATGTGAAGGCCTTCCAGGCTAAGGCACCTGATGGGGCATGTCTACTGGAGGGGAGGGAGCAGCCAAACAAGGAGGAATTTCAGGACTCACTGCTGGGAGATGAGTGAGCAATGGATAATAGGAGTGAATGGACTTGCTCACCAGGCTCCTCTGTCCATGGGATTCTCCAGGCAAGAATGCTGGAGTGGGTAGCCATACCCTTCTCCAGAGTATCTTCCCCATCCAGGGATGGAACCTGGGAATGTGGGCAGATTCTTTACCATCTGAGCCACCAGGAAAGCCCCAATAAAATAATAGCTATTATAGTCCAGTTCTAAGCGGTTACTATTGCCAAGCACTGGTCCAAGCACTTGATGTTGACTTAACTCACTTATTTATTCATGTAATTAATTGACTAAGGTACTGCTATTATTAACCCTATTTTTCTGATGAGGAGGCTGAAGCATTGGTTCTTTGGACCTTTCAGATTCCTTGTATTGGTACTTTCATCTTTTTTTTTTTTAAACAGAGGACTGATAGAGGATTTTCCACTTTTTATTTTGCCAAGTAAGAGGGACTAGTTTTCCAAAGAGAGGGTATATTTCCAATGTCCAAGTCGGGACCCTGGAAGAAAACAGTGACATCTACTATCACCATCACTCCACAAAATAAAGAATATTTCACACTAAAAGAGCCAAGGACATAATCTTGGAGAAGTAATGAAGTAATTTGCCCTACTGGTGTGTGGCAGATTCGAATCCAGGCAGTTGGCTCCAGAAATGAAGGCGACTGATTAACTTCTGCCCAAACGTAGCTCATGGCTTCTCTGGAGAGTAAGGGAGGTGGGGGACTCTCGGCCAGGGAGGGCTTGGCGAGTGGCTTGTTCAGGAGGGCAGTGAGCTTGCTTCACAGTATAGGGCAGGACCCAGCAGTGTGAGGAAACTCCCTCAGGACACCCAGCAGGAGCTGCAGACGGGAGCGAAAGAAGCCTTCCTCTTTCCCTGATTCTGTTGAGGGATTGGGTCTTCAGGCATTTACCTAGCAGAGAGAGGCTGAAAGGGTACAATCAGTCTGCCAGTGACCAAAAGAAGCTGATGAACTATGCTCCTGAATAGAAATGAATATTATCTTAGTAGTTCATAGTGCGTTTACGCCAGGCACTAAGTAAAGAGTTGACTTCAGTTAATTAATGTTCTGTGCTAGCAGCAAAAGTTAACTTGCGTGCCCAATTTCTGTGTGTGTAGAGAAGAGTGTAAAGATGAAGATGTCCAAGACTGGCCTTCAGACGACCAAGGCGAGACTGACAGAGAACGTGAGACACACCAGTTACATAAATAACCACTTTATTATGTGTGTGTCCAGCAGGGGTGGAAGATAAGACTGGAGAGGTGGGCTGGGGCTTCAGGGAACTCCTTTGTGCAAAGAGGCATGATATAATCTCCACCTCATGGGACTGTGGTAAGGGTTCAACAAAGTGTAGAAAATGCCAGAACAGCACCTGGCTGGGAGTCCACACCCCAAATGAGCTTGCGGGTGTGGTATGGCTGCAGCTCTCGTCGCTGTCACTCATGTTGCTGTTGGCATCACCATGGCAACCACGCTGTGACAGTGTGAGGAGGAATCTCCAGAGGGTAGAGCTGGGTGGGATTTTCCAGCCCTGGGGTTCACGAACTTTGGCATTTCTTGGATTTGGGACTTTTTAAAAAGGAGGATTGTCCACTTTTGATTTTGCCAAGTAAGAGAGAGTAGTTTCCAAGGAGAGAGCACATTTCCAATGTCCAAACAAGGACATTGGAGGGAAAAAACGTACCATCTGCTATCACCGTCACTCCATAAAGTAAAGGACATTTGCACACAGAAACAGTAGGAAGGACACAATCTCAGAGAAAAGGGCAGTCCTTGAAATCAAGTAATCTGGTCTTAGGACTTCCCTGGTGGCTCAGATGGTAAAGAATCTGCCTGCAATGCGGGAGACCTGGGTTCCAGCCCTGGGTCAGAAAGATCCCCTGGAGAAGGAAATGGCAACCCATTCTAGTATTCTTGTCTGGAGAATTGCACGGACAAAGGAGCCTGGTGGGCTACAGTCTGGGGGGGTCTCAAAGAGTTGGACACAACTAAGGGACTAACACTTAATCTGTCCTTTTTTTTTAAAAAAAAAAAAAGGAGGCTCCTAGGTCTTTCTTTCTTCATCTTCGGCTTCGCCCTGGCGTTTGGGAATCACTGTTATCCATCCTTCCATGCCCCTCTTCACTGGGTTGTACATAAAGTTCCTCCAAGTTTTTCCGTAAGATGTTACTGAAAACCTGAACAAACATTTTAGCCAACCCAATATATAGGCATGGCACTGGGCTGGGCTCAGTAAGAGACTGATAGGTTCTGAGCTGTGTTCCTGGATTTTGTTGAATGTTCCCAGTTGGCAGAAGATGTATTTCGAGTCGCTGTGATGTGCGGTTGCCAGAGTGCCCCAGCCACTCTCCTGAGAATGAGGATCACAGTGAACCAGGAACAGGCCTGGGGGTCTGAAGACGTGGCTGTGCTGCACAGGGTTGACCTTGGGCATGTCCCTCCACCTCTCAAGGCCTCCAGGTCCATGACTCTAAAACTAGAGTGTGGAGACCTCTCCAGCTCCGGGAGTCTGCAAACCTGGGAGAGATTACATGTAACTTACCTATCTACAGCAACCTTCTTTCATTTTCTTCAACTGTTTTCCAAGCCCTTTGATTGAAGCAAGCTGCCCTGATCCTCTCTGAAAGCCTGGTAGCCAGCAAAGCTCTCCAGGCCCCCTGCCATCATTAAGTCCATATTTAAGAATGGCAGCAGGCTGCATGCCTGGGCTGAAATGTGATGTGTGTTTGGCCCCGCAGAGTGCGGTGTAACTACACACCACTGATCAGACCCTGGCGGACTTATCAATGGGCTCTGACAGGTACTTGCTGGCTGCCTTCCCGGGCTGGGAAGGTCTCCTCAAGCCAGCCAATGGGATGCCCTCCCTTTGCCTTTGATGTTCATGAGGCCACCTCAGAGGGAAGGCTCGCCCTGCCAGGGACAGTGTTACCGTGAGACCCAGATGTACCAGCCTGTGGGATCGAGAAGTCTGGTGGGCTTGGGTTGGGGGTTGGGGGAGCACCACCTCCTCCACCCCACGCAGCCCCTGGAGGCTCCACAGGCAGCTCCTCCAGCTTCTGACCACTTTCCTCCTGCCTGTCCCCTCTCCTGAAAGTGCATTTCCTTTCAGAGAATGACTTGCCAACTGCACTCATATAAAAGCTTTACCTTTTCAAAGTGCTGTATAATCTATAATGAGCTAATCCTCTTCTCCCTGGGGTGGGTGGTGAACGGGCTCCTTTTGCTCGGGGAAGAAACTGGAGTGACTTGCTCCAGGTCGCTTCAGGCCAACCCAGGATTGTGAGTGCACAACAAATTGTCCCCAGCCCCTAATGACGGCCTTTGTTGTGAGGCTTCTGTAATTGATTGCTCTTTGTGACACTGTCGGCTCCCACAGGGCAGGGACTCCGGGTTTCTTTTTTTCTGCTGAGGGACTTGGCCAGACCTGCTGTCCCCATCTGCACAGCGTGCAAGGACCACAGTCTCCAGCGGAGGAGAACGTGCCCTCGATAGCTTTTAGCTTTGAGTCCAGGAGCGCGCAAACCACTGATAGCGTGCAAAACCTAGCCCCCTGTCTGCTTTCGGATGGCCCGTGGGATAAAAATGGTTTCGGCACTTTGAAATGGCTGGAAACCAATCAAAAGGAGAATATTTTTCGATATGGGAAAATTACATGAAATTCAAATCCAAATCTAATGAAAGTTTTATTAGAACACAAGCATACTCCCTGGTCCACACATGGCCTAGGTCTCCTTTTGCACCTCACAGGCAGAGTCGAGTAGTTGCAACAGAGGCAGTATGGTCCACAAAGCCTAAAACATTTACCATCGTGGGTTGTATTGTGTGTTCACCGCTTCCTCCCATGCCCTTCCCCCAAGTCCATATATTGAAGTACCTCAGAATGTGACCCGGTTTGGAAATAAGATCTTTGCAAAAGCAGTTGCTTAAGATGAGACATTCCGGGAGCAAGGTAGTCCCCTGGTCTGATACGACTGGTGTCCTTAGGAAAGAGGAATTTGGATGCAGATGTACACACAGGAAAAAACACCATTGGAAGATGAAGGCAGAGATCTCAGTGATGCTTCTCCAAGCCAAGGAACTGCAGATACTGCCAGCAAACCACCAGGAGCTGGGGGAGCGGCATGGGACAGATTCAGTCTCCCAGCTCGCAGGAGGCTTCAGCCTGCCAACACCTTGATCTAGGACGCCCAGCCTCCGGGAAGTGAGGCAGTACATTTCAGCCACCCAGTCTGTGGCATTTTGTTACTGCAGCTCCAGCAAACTAGTATGGTTATTATCTGACCCTTTCCAGAAAAGGTTTGTGGATCCCTGTTAAATTAAGTAGAAACTGGAAAACAGAGTGCCACTCGTCCTCACTCAGGACCCAGCCTCTGTGTGCCACATACGGGTTCCTGTCAGTCCTGGGGCTTCCCTGGTGATCCAGTGACTAAGACTCCAAACTCCCAGTGCAGGGGGCATGGGTTTGATCCCTGGTCAGGGAACTAGATCCCACGTGCTGCAACTAAGACCCATCACAGCCTAAATAAATAATTATTTAAAAAAAAAAAACTATCCCTCCTGTGTCTTCTTCCCTCAGGACTCATGTATAACTGACCACTTCTGAAAGCAGGTCAGTAAATACGGACTCAGAATGGCAGGTGATGGCTTAGTACGTTGGCCCAGAGATAGCATCTGGCCTTTTTGTTGTTTTAAATGTCTTATCCCAGAGGCAGGAGTCTCTGTGGGAGGAGCCCCCTCCGGTCCCTCGTCTCACATGGCTTTGAGCCACTGCCCACACTGTTCGTGAATGGAAAGCTCATTCTGAGATGAAAGAACCAACTGCTCCTGAAGCTTGTGAGCCCCACAGCTGTATGCAGAGCTTCCAGCGAACCAGACCAGAGCTGTCCTGACCTTAGAGGACGACAAGGGTGTGGAGCAATGGAGAACGATTGGTCATTGTGCAGGCTGAGACCAGAGGGTCAGGTTCACATCCTGGTGTGGATGTGAGAACTCTGAATATTCATGTCCCAGGGCTGCTATAACACAGCACCAAAAAAAAAAAAAAAAAAAACCTGGGTGGCTTGAAACAGAAATGTGGGCCATGCTCCCTCCAAAGGCTCTTGGGGAGACCTCTTCTCTGCCTCTTCCAGCTGCTGGTGGCCACACGCCAATTGTTACTGTTCTGTCAGAACCCAAAGGTGGGGTGTCATTATTCAGGGCTGGTGGACCAGGCAGGAAAGCGTGTGCTGGACAAGACCCCAAACCTGTGGCGTGTCTTGCCGTCTCCAGCCAGTGAATGCAGGCTTGTACAGAGGCTTAGATGTGACTGGCCTGCTTCATGGTTGCGGGGGAGGGGGAGGCGGTGGTTAAGAACTAACTCCTAAAGCTGTGCGTGTCTACAAGCAGCCCTTACAAACCAGGAAGACAACCACGTCAACCTGCAGGGGAGCTTCATTCATTCATACATTCAGCAAGCTTTTTTTTTTTTTTTTTTGAGAATGTCTGTGTCCAGCTCTGTTTTGGCCACTGGGAATACAAAAGACAAGGGAGATTCAGATAGTTGAAGGGTCAATTTTTTGTTGTTGTTTTTTGTTTTACTGGGGAAACATGCACAGAAACAGAAAATTCATAAAACTGTGTGGTTAGTGGTGAGGGAGGGGCCCAGGGAAATCCAAGCGTGAACAAGGGGTGTGGCTGGGAAATTCTCCTGGAAGAGGTGAGAAAAATATGCCTCCTGTAGGTCAAGGACTTGGTTTTGGAATCAGGGTGAATCAACCTAAAACTACTTTTTGGTTTCAAATAGCAGAAAATGCAGCTTAAACTGAATTCAGGAATAGAATTTTTATTTTCTCTTGTAACTGAAAGTCCAAAAGAAAGATGTTTGATAGAGAGGTTCACCATGTCTTCCGGACTGGGGCTCCATTTCTCTGCCTTTCCTTCAACTCTGCTATCCTCCATGGGTCAGCTTCTTTCTTAGAGGCGGGCTTCACTCATGGAAATAAAAGGGCTGCAGCAGATCCAGACCTGACATCCACACACCACGCGGTGCAGGTGACTTCACATTCTAAGCAGACCTTCTGCCATCCACTCAGTTGCACAGGCCTCATTCACGTGCCTGCCTCTGGTGCAGTAACTGTGGTCAGGAGCGTAGAACACGGTGACCTCTTATCGTAGGTCACAGCTCTGCCCCTGGAGCTAGGGGTAGTGTCAAATGTTTGGAATGGAGAAATGAATGCAGCCAACATGCATCTGCTCTTCATGGGAAGCAGAATGCCCACCTGAGCTTGCTGAAACTTTCATCAGCACACACTGGCATTGGTTCTAGCTGAGTCTTCAGTGAAGTCTTATAACCAAGAAGGGAGCAAAGGGGCTCTCAGCTTCTGAAAACCAAGAGACAAAAAACCTGTTCTTCAAAGAAAGTTGTATCATGCTAAGTCACGTCACTCGTGTCTGACTCTTTGTGACCCCCATGTACTGTAGCCTGCCAGCCTCCTCTGTCCACGGGATTTTCCAGGCAAGAATACTGGGGTGAGTTGTTGCCATTTCCTCTTCCAGGGGTCCTCCTGACCCAGGGATCGAACCTGCATCTCTTACATCTCCTACACCAGCAGGCAGGTTGTTTACCACTAGTGCCACCTGGGAAGCCCGTATGAGCCTTCATCATACCCTGGCATCTGTGATGCTTTGAACCAAAGCCTCATCTGGCTTGGCCAGTCACCCTGTCTTGGAGAACTGGGGCAGGAGTGCATCACCCAGTATAACTGATGCTGCAGTTTCAGTGACCCCCTCAAATCTCACTGGCTGCATACTAGTCCACCATGGGTCATGCTGAGCCCCCAGGGCAATGGTCTTCCATGGGGTGACTTAGGGATCCAGGCAGAAGGAGTAAGTCTCCATCATCCTGAACCTCCACTCCTGGAATGCTGCTGTTGTTCAGTCGCTCAGTCATGTCTGACTGTGCGACCCCATGGACTGCAGCACGCTGGGCTTCCCTGTCCTTCACCATATCCCAGAGCTTGCTCAGACTCATATCCATCGAGTCAATGATGCCATCCAACCATCTCGTCCTCTGTCGTCCCCTTTTCCTCCTGCCTTCTATCTTTCCCAGCATCTGGGTCTTTTCCAATGAGTCGTCTGGCTGTTCATATCAGGTGGTCATTGTATTAGAGCTTCAGCATCAGTCCTTCCAATGAATATTCAGGACTAATTTCTTTTAGGATCCACTGGTTTGATCTCCTTGCTGTCCAAGGGACTCTCAAGCATCTTCTCCAGCATCACAGTCGCTCAATCTGTTTGTCCCTTTGCAACCACATGGACTGTAACCTCTGTCCATGAAATTCTCCAGGCAAGAATACTGGAGTACGTAGCCATTCAGTTTTCCAGGGAATCTTCCCAAAGCAGGGATCAAACCCAGGTCTCCTGCACTGCAGGCAGATTCTTTACCATCTGAGCCAGTAGGGAAGCCCCTCCCAGAATGTACACCCTCCTAGAACAGAACAACGAGGGAAAAGCCAGCTGGAGAGTCAAACCCTGGAAGTTAAATGCCTCCACCCAGAAGTGACACCCAACTCTTTTGCTCACACTCCACTGACTAAGATAGGTCACATGGTCACATCTAACATCAAGGGGCAGGTGAGTGTCTGTACCCAGAAACAGAGACGTGCATGGTGGTGAATGTGGAGATGCCTGAGACGGTGGAATTCCTGGGTTCCTCCAGTGAGAGAGCGGAGAGCTGTGCCAGGTGCCTGCCTGCCTACTTCCCTTCAACCAGTCTTCTGTGATTCCAGCTGCCACATGCTGGAGCTTGTTTCCAGAGGGGGAGGAGACTGGCAATGGAAAGATTAGCCGCTCCCTGGGTTCCACACAGGAATCAGTATTTTCAATAGTACTTTGTGAGTTCAGCCTCAAAGTAAATGGTTAATTCATCTTGTATCAACAGCACTGTGATTCATAATGTAAACTTGGAGAATCCTTGATGTTTCAGGCCCACATTCCTTTTAATTTGGCTCTGCATTCTTTTAAAGCCACAGCGTGCTCACTTAATAGAATGCAGCATGCAAATGCACAAGTTTTTGCCTGGAGGCGATTTAGCCTGGCTGTTTCAATGGATGTCTTCTTTCAAGTGTATATTCTTTCTTAAATTATTTACTGGGTAAACACACTTTGCATTTTCAAAAGGGAGATTAAGACTGCTTGCTGCAGACCTAGTGGAACATAAAGCCCCCACCGCCCCCATCCCCAACCCTGTCCAAAGTTAGAAAGTAGTTAGTTTGGGCTTCCCCCAAAGTTCCTTCTCTGCCTCTCAAGCTGGGAACCCCACTTCCTGGCTTGTGGTTCTGACTCTCTCTGGACTCTGCATTCCTTTCTGCTTCGCCTGCAGCCATACCTGCCAGCAGCCCCTGGCCGGGACTGTACTCCAGGCCTCCTCACAGATGGGGCCCTCCGATGCCAGCCCATGTTTCCCCGTCCAGGCTGGCTCGGTCTTATTCACCCAAGGGCCCCAGTGGCTCACTTTTCTGGTCCTTAGAGGTGCTGTATCCATCACCTTTGAGGCCCAAAGCTGGGTTGGTGGCTGGGCCAGGGTCAGTCTCATTTCCAACTCTGTGAACACCAATTCTCTTTATTTACTTATTTATTTGCCCCTCTGCACCATTCATCCCAAATATTTGCCAGCCTTTGGTTGAAAGCAAACCTTCTCTCCTGCTGGCCTCTTCCACTGCTGGCACCCAGTTCCATGAGGACCATCCCTTCTCCCCACTTCAGGGAGAAGAACACTGTACTCCCAGCAGTACAGTGTTCCATCTTTGGGGACTTTTTTGTTTATTCTCTTAGTTGCTCAGTCGTGTCCAACTCTTTGTGACCCCATGGACGGTAGCCTGCCAGGCTCTTCTGTCCATGGGATTTCCCAGGCAAGAATACTGGAGAGGGTTGCCATTTCCTTCTCCAGGGGGTCTTCCCGACCCGGGATCAAACCTACATCTCTTGGCATTGGCAGGGGGGTTCTTTACCACTGAGCCACCAGAGAAGCACTTTGGGGGATTTACCTCAGCTTTTAACTTCAGGTTTTTCTGTGTAGACTCCCTGAGATTTTCCTGCGAAGTAAATTTGCTCAGATTTCTTCTCCATTCCTTTGAATGGAATGATTACAATTGCAGTTCTTTCATTGCCCTCCTTTGGATGGATCTCCTGGGGACCTACTTGCCAGTCGCCATGACTTGTGCTGGGGCTGCAGAGGTGACGGTGCCAGGAACCGAGGATGCACCAATGTCTTTCGGAACCTCTGTGAGCCCGTGGCACCCTTCTTGGGATCAGGTGTGTGTGCGCTGAGTGAATTAAAGATACGACCCATTAGGAAAGATCATGAGTGAAACCCACTCCTCCTTGCCTAGAGATGAGGGAAACCCAATTAGGAAGACCAGGAATGAGCTGAGGATTTAGGGATCCCTGTGTCTTAATTTTTCTAACCATGCCTCAGATTAAACAAGTAACACTCGCAGTTAATCCTTTATAAATTAGCATCATGGATGCCTTGGGGCCCTCAACCCACAAATAAAATGGTTGTCAACCAAGAGACACACTACCGTATATTACTTAAGGCAGAATTTTAAAGAGTTTTCATGCTTTTAATCTGTTTCACTGCTGAGTTTCAATTTTGCTGATTTCCTTTGCAAGTCTGTTGTGGGTGACTGTGGTAAATAAGAGATTTTGACAGTGACTCGGGCAAACGGGATGGGTAGGGACAGTTCTGAAGACTTCTGTCCCTTCCCGAAAGAAGGGGGGCAAAATCCATTTAGGTTTTAAATCAAGCCACCACATCGCACTGATTAGTGTTCGTAATTAGCTTCACTTTTAACAAGCCGTGAAGTCCCGTTTTTATTTCTTTATTTTGGGGACAGAGGATCTTCCTGGCTCCTGAGTAAATATGGCCTGTTAAGTCTGAATTAGCTGTCATCACAGAAGAATTAATGTCAGGGTGCAGCCTTTCTAGTGGAGAAGGGAAGAAGCAAACGAGACAGATCTTAGCTGAGCCTTACGTGATAAATGAGGACCAGGCGAATCATTCATCTCCTTCAAGGAAAGTGGACACAGGCACTAAGGCAGTTTTGCGGAAGACGTGTCAGCAAATGTGATCATTTTGTAACCTGTCAGGAGGAGAGAGCTGGTCCTTCAGGGGGGCCACAAAGGAGTGGGTTTGTCTGATGTGACTGTCTCTGTCCATCCATTTAGGCTTGGGGAGGAAGGGGGTGGGCGAGGGAGAATCCAGCTGAAACCACAAGGATGCTATCATCCTTCTGAGAAAGAAGCTCATCCAGAAGCTAGAAAAGACTGTGAACACCTTGTAAAGATTTCTTCTCAAAGATGTGAGGTTAGGAGGGTGGGGTCTCTGTTAAACTGGGGTCTGTGTGGTCCCACCTATCTCCTCCAATGGGAGTCCCCATCCAGAGTTCTGTGTCTAGACAGGCAGCCGAATTTTTTTTTCTTCTTCTTCTTCTTTTTAATACTTATTTATCTGGCTATGCCGTGTCTTTGTTGTGACATGCAGGATCTTCCATTTTAATTGTGGCATGGGAGACCTGTAGTTGCAACATGAGAACTCTTAAGTTGGGGCATGTGAGGTCTAGCTCCCTGACGAGGGATCAAAGCCCAGGTCCCCTGTATTGAGAGCATGGAGTCTTAGCCACTGGAGCACCAGGGAACTCCCCAGCAGACCTTTTTCTTCTTGATATTTGGAGGATGGACAGATGGGGTTTGCTGTGAGGTCTTGATGGGATGGACAGCCGCCTGGAGGGCCCACCAGCCCACCTCTATTTCTGCCTGCTTGGTTTGGTGGGAGTGAGTGTGGGCGAGACTGTTTGACCCAGCTTCCCTTGGAAAACCTCAGCCAGGGATTGTGATGTTTGACCTCTTTTCTCAGAATGAGGTATTGGATTATGAAACGACTTCATCAGAAGCCCTCTGCAGGCATTCTCCGAGCATGCATCTTCACTCTAGTTCTTCTTCCAGCTCCCAGTTCCCCATCTGCGTTTGGCAGAGCCAGGGCTGAGGGGGCGGAGTCCCGAGAGGTGAGGCCACCCCCCAACCAAAGTACACCCGGCACCTGGGCCGTGTTTTGTATGAACCCGCATTTCCATCTTTTTTTTTTTTTTTTTTGCCACGGAGCATATGTAATGTTTCCTCCTGGCGTCACAGAGCGTGAGCCCCAGTGACAGACGACGGTTTCGTAGCCTGAGCTGCAAGCTTGACACTTGCTTCTTAATCTTGTCCTTTTCTTCCTAAGTCTCTCTTTTACTTTTCCCCGGGTATTTCTGTACAGGTAAGTACCTTACTGTGACATGTTTCCTTAGTCTTTTGCTTTCACGGGAAACACTGAGGAAAAAAAATCGAGGCTTGTCTCACATGTTAAATTAAAAAGAGAAGCTTGCATGGGGCCCTTGATCCCTGATAGATTACTACATGGGACTCAGAACCCAGAAAGCCCTCTGAATCACTGTAGCTTTGCCGTAAGCATTTCTCCCAGTGCTGCGTGACAGTCGAGGTAGAGTCGTTCATTTGCTGGTGGATCGTTTGGAAGCACAGAGCTGCGTAGTCACACACACACACACACACACACACACACACTCTTACACACCTCATACCGGGCTCCCAACCCCCACCCATGAAGCCTCCCTTTGATTAGCCGACTTGGTCTTATGTGATCTTTGTCCTCTGTTTATCTGTGTGAATTGTTTTTCCTCCATTGCTCTCTCCTAGAATCATCCAGAACCGGATCCTGATCGTCATCCTGGGCATCGTCCTGGTTATCACCATCCTGACGGCGATCACTTTTTCTGTCAGAGGACACTGATGTATCTGCTCTTCCTTGATAAACAGCGACCACGGCTCGTTCTGAGTAATTAAGACAAAATGGTCACATGAATCATTTTCTTGCGCTGACAGGCTCTGAATGACCCTCCCCCTCTCTCTCGCCACTGTTCAGCGGAAGTGCAAAGACTGTAAAAATATTTTGTATTCCTGTTTGCATGTGGGTTGGTTTCCTTCTCTAGGTTTGTCTTCACCCAGATTTGTTCTTTACAGGGGAAAGGCGAGTGTTTATTTGCCTTTTGGTAATTTCATCTCCTGACCAGAACAGCCTGGGTGACCTTCTTGCTTGCCCTGTGGGCGTGGCAGGCATCCGGGATGGGGAGAGGGCACAGATGAGTCAGTCACGGTGGCTTCTGATGGGCTGTGCTGTTTGTCACACACCTCTTATCACCGATGAGCCCTTCTGTGATGTCTGAGGATAAAAAATGCAGAGACCAGCAGGGCCAGAGCCACTGACTGGCCCTGCAAACCAGTCCTGTTCCTCCCCAGATGTAATGAATATAGTCCACCTGCCTGAGTGTTTTCATTGTAAAGGTGGGTATTTAAAAGCAGTTGCGCGGGAAATTGACTTAGCACTTTCCCCGTTTTTCTATGCGTTTTTTTTTTTTTTTTTTCTTTAAACCCAAGAATATTTTTTGCTGAGTCTGCCCAATATCCACTTTTCACAACTTTGATTACTGGCTGCGAGAAAGATTTCCTTGCCCTCCAAAAATCCCATCCTCCCCAGAATCTGGTGGCAGAGAGTGCCCCAGCTCGGTACTTCCTGGTGGCCTCCTCTCCCCTGACCTGTGTAGGCGTCTGTGTATCCTTTCCATCTTAATATTTGTACTGTCAAAAGGAGCCCTCATACATGCAGAGGGTCTGTCAAGGTTCTCTCCACGTCCATTCCAGTATGTAAAGAGAACATGAATATTTCAGGAAGAGCAGGAACCTGACTCCATCAGTGCGAAATTTCAGATGTGATTGTCGATATGGTATAGTCCTATAGGCTGATCACTGGAAATAAACTTGATGGGAAAACGTCCGCTAACCTCCTTTCAAAGAATCAGGGGTCGCAGTGCGTTACGATAGGACGGCTTGGGTTTTTCACTAACAAATGTGAGCACAGCCTTCCTGAATCCACAAGGTACTCAAACCTCTAACGTGCTTTGTGATTTTCTTTGGTTTCTTCCTGTCCAAGGGAACCAGGGACTGCGTTCAAAATTAGTTCCTTTATGATCAGGCTCCAAGTTGCCTGAGCTGAGGTCATTCTCCCCCTAGTCATAACGCGAAATGTGTTTTTCTTAAGACTTCGCAGGCACTTCCAGGGTCCTTTCTATCTTTTGGATATAATTGGGAGCTTTGAATCCTTGAAAAGCAAACCTGTTCCCTTCATAAAAAATGCTAACCACCTGTGCCCATGGGCTGAGATCATCTGGACGCAGCACTTGATTTTTTTTTCTTCCCCAAACTCAGAAGAGAACCATTATGGTTTAGAGAGGAAACACACAATGGCAAAATCCACCCGAGAAATTGCACTTATTGAAACAGGCTAGGGCCTGCATGTGTTCAGATAAATCATTTAGTATTGTGTAAATAAAGCCGCAGCCTTTACTTCTCAAGGATGGTGTGGGATTTTGGCAGAGCGCAGTAGCCCAGCAAAAGAGTGGGAAGCCTGTACTAATTTTCCTATCAGCTTCAGGGCTCTGTCCTGGCAAGAAAATCTTTTATTCTGATAACAGAATGAGTATGTGTGAAACACATCAAAGAAATGATGAAAAGGCAAGGCAACAAGTCATCTCCTTCTCGTCTGGAAACTCTAATTGTGGGGAAGTATTCTACCAACCTTTCTGGTGGCTTCCCTCAAAACAGTTGGTCTTAGCTGAAGTGTATAATCGGTTGCCCAGCCACACCTCACTCCTCTAGACTTCCTGAGGCCACCTAGCAAGCCAGGTCGATCTGATGATCTAAACTTGCTGGCTTCTAAATATTTCACCTGATGTTCATGTTGAAAGTAGAGGTCATGCAGAAAAAGGGCGTGGCTTTCTTTCAAGCTCAATGGCAGCTTCTTTGGGGTTGATCTCTTTATCAGCCCTTGCCTGAGACTTTGTCCCAATTCAACCTCAAGAGTGGGAAGAAGGTAAACCTTCTTCCAAGGTAAACCCAAGATAACCCTTGGCCTAACAGCCCCATCACGTCCACCTCGAGAACAACCTCCTAGACCGGGATAGTGAGCACTTCGTAGGAAGCTGGTCCGAAGGCCTCTGTATCCCCGGCTGGCCCTCTCAGATGCTGCAGACAGACTCAAAGGAGCCCCCTTTTAGGGGGAGGAACACTGTTCACCCTGCTTCCCTGGGGAGGGGGAAAAGCCCACCAATTCAAAGCCATTCACAGAACTGTGAAAGGTCCTAGGAACTTAGTACGTAGACCTTGATTGATGAATATCTCTAAAGTCAGGAGCCTTTGTTAAAAAATTGTGTTCAGCAGAAGGGTTGGGGGGTTGCTGGGGAGGAGGAAGAGGAAGGAGGAAGCCCTTGCCATATAAAATTCATGCAGACTAAACAGTTTCCCTGACAGAATAAATAAAGCGGATGCTGCCCTGCTCCAGAATCAAAAGCAATTTAATTAAAGTCTCTTAAGTTGTAAAGAGTTTTAAATGCTCCATGTTGAAGACGAATGCCGGCAAATGCAGCGGGCCTGACGTCAGCTTCCAGGCCTGGACTGGGAGGCCATTTGCTATTCTGTTTAAGGCAGGCTGGATTGTCTTATTTTGGAACCAGCTTGGTGGGGGGTTTGCTTTGCTACTGCTTCTGAGCCCTGAGCTTCAAAGGCTGAAATTAATGGTGAACAAAATTGTGCGGCTCTGGCCGTCCCATGCGGGGCAAGCCCATTGAGGGTTATCATTAAGTAAAGAAATAAAGAGGGGGAAAAAAGCCTGCCTGTTCCAAAAACCTCATCAGATAATGACCTCAGTGATTGGATTTTCATTACCAAACAGCATCCAGAGATTATCTACTCCATAGAAGAAGGGAGGTGGGGAGGGAAAAAAAAGAAAGAAAA
>NW_011495018.1:18128598-18131634 GCF_000754665.1 Bison bison bison | reverse complement strand
TCTTCCTCTCTCTCTCCTTTTTTTTTTTTTTTTTGCACATCTTTTCTTTAAAACTGTCAGATCATTTCAGTATTTCAAATCCGAGGAAAACAGCCTGCCTGCTGCTGTATTTGAAGTTGTAATGGTGTCAAAAAGTCACGACTGACTGACAGCCGTCAGTCCCAGAGGGGCTCATTAAATCATAAAAACTTGACAAGGAAATAATTGCGCATCGCCAGCAACTTGGCGCCTGTTTAGACGTTTTTATTTTCTTTCATTATTAGTCCCCACCATTACGTTCATTAACAAATTGCATTAAACAACTGTTAAGGGCTAATGATTTGTTTATCGCTTTTTTTTATTATTATTATTTAAACATTAGCTGTGTCATGTGGTACCCCAGCAGCCTCTTGCCATCATCCAACTGAATATTTTTCCACTCCGAGCTCCGGGTACTGTTGGAATATGAAATAGATTATTCATTACTCTCCTCTTTGCCACTGATTTGGTTTCATGTAGCGTCTTCCACAGAGAAAGATGAAAACTTGTCAAAAATAGGTTATATCTTATTCGAAGGGGCAACAATAGCAGCAGGTACAGGCACACTTTAATATTTAATTAAGGTGGATGTTAACCCCTTTAAATGACTTTAGCTGTAAGTTCTATTCAAATGCAGAAGAGAAAAATAATTGTGCTTAATTTGCAACCTGTTTGGCAGGCACTCTTCATGAAGTTAGCTGGAAATTTAGAGCAGCATTTTTAAATAATGAAATTTCCCATCATAAATATGTATAGCCATTTGTCTACGTAGATGAGAATTAACTACCAGCCATGATTTCCTCATCTCTTTGGTCTGAACTGCTAGCCTAGTGGGGCACCCAGTGCTTGGGAGTGGAGATGGCTTTCCTGGGAGAACCGTGTATCCAGAGCCAAGGACTGTTGGTTGGTTGTGGCTGGGGCTGGTTTCCAAGGAACCTGTGAGTCCCCTGTCTCTGGTCCACTTGCCTCCCGCCTTTACCTGAGTGTGTGGTTGGAGGACTGTGGTCTGGAGTGAAAGTGAGTAGGGACCTCTCAAAGGAACACTTGTGTGTCCAGCCGGCTGGTACTGGGAGGGTGTGATGGGGTGTGTCTGGGCCATCTCTCTGTGGTCAATGAGCTCACTGCAAACAGTGCTTCCCTCATAGACAACAGAAGCAATGCTTTCCTGGGACTGACCTTTCGCCTCTTTTTCCTTTCTGTGACTTGGCGTTGGTGACGTGTTCAGCTTTTCCACGGGTTATGAGATTGAGGGAAAATGTTCCAATATCATTATCATTTTCCTAAGTCAGAAGTCAGTGGCATCTTCCAGGTTGTAACTGCTGGCTGTGTCTGGTCACCCTGTTTGATTCGATGAGTTCACGTAACCATGTGGCTGCTCTCAGAGGCCTGGTTCACTGGCAGAGCGGGGGTGTTCTGGTCCGTGTCAGGGAATGGGGAGTACTTTTCTCCCAGGCTCTTTCTACTCCCACCTACCCACCCTCAGAGAGCCCAGACCCCTTGGGCAACTTCTCCATGGATGTGAAGGGGAGAGATGGTACATGTTCCTTGCCCAGCACCTCTCAACATCACCCATGCAAGGACAGATGGCCCTCCAGGAGCCATGGCACAAGAGGGGCCAGCAGGTGTGAGCCAGGTGAGACCTGGCCTCAAGCCTCATGGATCACTGTGGGCTTAGAAACAGCAGACACCCCAGGGTTTGGGGGATTTCAAGCCTCCATTTCAGTCCACTCTAAATTTGTCACACGTCAACTTGCCATCTTTGTTTGGAATGGACTCCATGTACCACAGCAAAAGGCTTGCTCAGAGTTGTTTTTCCAGAAAGAAGGAAGGAAGGCTCTATGGTGAGCCATCCCCAGTCCGCCTCCCCAAGACACTGGTCAAGGTTACTGCCTGAGAGGACACGCTGGCCCAGACACTTGGCCTCACCCTATGCTCTGCCTCACAAACCTGAAACAGAAACTCAGGAAGCTCTCTTGTTTATATGGCTTTTCTCTGCCTGTGGCACATCAGACTTAAACCGATGGTACCTGCGAGAGGCTGCCCACATTATGTGAATAGTCAGGTGGCTCTTAGACACCCCTTTTTAAAATGGGGCAGGTGACTGTGTACACAGAAGAAAGTTCTTCAAGCCACAGGCACTGCACCCAAGAAGGGAGACCTTGAAGGAGAACTAAGAGCAGCCAGGCACAGGCAGGATAGCCCAGGAGAATGGTGTGTGTGATTGGAGCCAAGGGTAGATACAGGCTCCTGAAATGGGTGATGGAGCCAAGGTCAGTGTCCCCTCCTCTTGTGGAGGAGAGAAGACATATTGAGTGCTGAGAGAGACTGCCCATGTCCATTAGGCTTTCAGGTCAGTAACAAGGTAAATGTCCCTGAGCCAGCTTACCAGAGGCAAGTAAGACAAAACCAAGATGGCGGGGCAAACCAAGATGGCGGAGCAACCAACATGGCAGGACAGGAATGGGAGCGTATGAGGCTGGGAGTGTATGAGGACATAAGAAACAGTGTGCAAGTTGAGGATGAAGACGGTTAGAGGGGCTCATCCCAGGAAACAGCCAAGAAGGAGGGGCACAGGCTAGTAGGCCCCACCTCCTGCCACCCTGGGCCCATCATCGTCCTCCTTCACAAACAACCAAAGGAGAGGAAAGGCAGGGGCCTATCGCCCAGAACCCTGACCCAAATCCCACGCCACCCCCATTGCCATTCCTCACGGGACTCCCACCAAGCTGTGGAAAAAGCACTTCCTCAGCCTGAATCACCTGCTACTCACGCTCCATAAATAACGAAGGCATCACAGGGAGAGGGGAAGCGCCAAGAAGCAGAGCCCAGCCTGTGAGTCTGTGAACCCGTGCACCCCTCCTCCCCTTCATCCAAACAAGGCCCTTTGGCGTGAATAATAGCTCAGCGGCCCCGAAGCCTGTATTGATCGGCCGCGCTCGCTGCTCCGCTGAGAGCTGCCTGGACTTTTCCTAGGGGCAGGACGGCACCGCTGAGTGCAGCCCCCCCCCGCCTCCCCCG
>NW_011495018.1:18121072-18128498 GCF_000754665.1 Bison bison bison | reverse complement strand
CAGGACCGGGGGGAGCCGAGGCCCTGCTCCAGCTCAGTGGTGCTTTGTTGCCTCAACTTTTTAGTTTTTAACTTATGTAGCCAGGGAAAGAAAGTACCTGAGTTGGAGAGAAGTGTTTTGTTTTTTTTCACATGACGAGGCCCCACGGAGTTGAGAACGAATACAACCTTGGGCTTCAGTTTCTCTCCAGAAAGTTCTGCTCCTCAGAGGAGCCCTCTGCTGACATGCAGGCCTCCCGTATGCCCACCACAGGGCTCGGCACGGCTGTATTGCATTCTCCTCTTAATTTTCCCCATCTTCCATCACAAGGCAGGGGAGCTAAGACTGTGACCATAATCCATTGCCTCCTTGGAGGACAGGAGCTGTTGCCAAGTTCAGTGGAGAAACTTCAGCTGGAGGCTGATAGAGGTGGGACCGAAGCCTGCTAGCCCCGCTCCCCGAGGCCCCAACCACACTGCCCTATCCCCTTGTTTGCTTCTCTTCTGGACAAAAGAAGTGGCCAAGGCAAGGCCTGGGCCCTCTGAAGGGTGTACAGTTGTAAGATCAGCCAGGGCCCCTTGTGGTGACAGCTTACGGGCTGGGAGACACCTGAAACCCCACCTTTGAAAACTCTACTCCTTTGGGTTCTGACCTTGGACCCTAGGACGATTTATGATTTATGATCCCGTAGGCAGCGTCTTCAGCCACTGATCCCCCTGGTGAAAGGTTGGACCTGAGGGAGACAGGGTATGGGGGAGAAGCGACCCACCACTGGAGGGAGCAGTTTGCAGCCTCTGAAAGAAAGAGGAGAAGGGACGGAGGTCTGGGTTCCCTGGGACCAGCTCCCTGAAGGTTTCTCTTGGCATCAGCTGCCCTTCTGGTAACAGATGCATTACTGGGGGCACAGCCTTGCCCCTAAAGTCCACACATACCTGGCCGGGGCCCACAGCTGCTCAGACAGACACGGGGGTTCTGAGAACACATGGGCTCTGCCGGGCAGTGGGAACTGGTCAAGGTCCCCCAAGCACCTCCCACAGCACTGCCTGGTGGGGAAGGGGGACAGAACAGGGAAGCAGGTGATGCCATCAGCACAGCTGACCTTGGGGTCCAGCAGACTGTGTTCCTCCAAGAGCTGCTCCAGCCTCCCAGCCGAGTCCTGCTGAGGGTGACGGGAGGCCGAGGCTGTTGTGATATACAATTTGGCATTTGGGGGAAGCATCCAAACGGCTCACATACACCTTGAGAAGACCCTCCCCACACTGCCCCTCCCTGGGGCCTTGACACAGAGGGGCATGGTGACCCTCAGAGCCTCACTCTTCCTCATTTCCATCTCCTCTTCATCCATGCCCACCCCTCCCAAGAAGTCATGGAGAGAGCAGAGTTGGATGGCTTCAGTGAGCTCCTTATTGTCCCCAGCAAGACTTCTAAATAATCAGTCTCTCCATATGAAACATGAGAGGTATAATCAGATTTGTTTATCTAGTCAATAAATATTCATTGAGCATCTACTATGTGCCAAGCCCCAAAGACAGAAGGTCAAGAAGATGGGTAAGAAAACAGGTAAAATAGTTCCCCAGCCCTGGGGCTGGAGGTCAGAAAGCTGTTTTCAGCCCAGTGAACTGACTTGCTCTCTGATCCCAGACAAGTGACTCTCAGGGCTGGACATCACCTGGTGATGCCCTCGCCCCTGCCGCCTCCCGCTGCTGACCCTGAGATAAGGCGCACATCCATGAATCATTTGGCAAAGTCCTTTCCAGACAGCAGCGCTGTGTATCCGTTCCTCCTTGCAATTTCCCCGCCTACATTTGCGCAATTGCCCTATCTGAACGGGACTAAGACTGACGCTTTCCTGCCAGTGGCCGGGTCCGCATGAGCACTGGCCCCTTGTACATCAAGAGCTGCCCAGGAGAGGCCAGGAACAGGAATAGGGACCATTTAGACTAGGATTGACTTGGAGGATTTTTTTTTTTCCTGCTTATTAAATGACAAAGGTTTGACTTAGCAGGCAATCGGAAACCCAAAATATCATAAAAGGAAAAAAGTTGCCGAGCGCCTAAGAGGTGCGCCACGGGAGTGGGGTCGGGCTGAACAGATGGAGCAGGAGACGTTTTTTCAAAGGCTTCTTTCCCCTTCTTCTCCCCTCTCTGTCCCCCACATGGAAAGGGGAAAATAGAAGCAGAATCCAGATTTGGGCACGGGGGTGAGCTGTTCACCCTCCCTCGCAAGCACCCCCAGACTCTGGAGACACTTTGATGTCTGGGCACATGGCACTCGGGGCTGGGAGACGCCCAGGCATTCCAGCCTCTGGACTGGCCTCCCTGAGCTCCTTTGTAAGGGCAGATGAAACACACGGAGTCCAAGAGCAGGGTATTGAAATGAGCAAATGTGGATCAGTGTCCCTTGAACTCCGGGCTGGCCACCTTGAAACAGTTTGGGCAGCAAAAGCCAAGCAGATGAATGAGCTTGGATTCACAGAGCCCTTGAGCTGTCTGAGCTGTTGGGACCATTTAGCCCTACCTGCTTGTTTTCAGATGGGGAAATGGGGCTCAGAGAGGGAGCGAGACTTGTTCAAGATCACCCAGCAAGTCCGTGGCACAGCTGGGGTGGAGGCCAAGTCTTTGCCTCCAGCCAGGCTTCTCTCTTCTACACAAGGAACTTGAACTTCAACAAGCACCACATTCTAGAGGCCACAGCCCGGCCACGGGGACACTGGCCTCCTTGGCAGTGCTGACCTTTGCACCACAGGAGCCGACATTCCTCAGCTCAACTTTTAAAACCATCGTGCACAGAAAAACTCAATTCCATCCATGTTGGCTATGGTCAGTTTTTCCTCCTGAATGTCATATCTTCTGAGGAATCGGCAGGGAACACCCTGGTTCTCTTTCCTGGACAGGGAAGCCTGGCGTGCTATAGCCCATGGGCTCGCAAAGAATCAGACATGACTTAGTGACTGGACAACAGTGCTGCTGCGGTGCATTCACACCCAGGAACAGCCTGGCAGCGCGACCACCCAGGGCTCCCGTGTTCTCTCCAAGTCTGGCATTTTCCATGTGAGCTGGGCTGCTGGTGTCCCGAGCACTGGGCCCTGCTGTGCCTTTTGCAAGTCATACCCTATTCCTAGCTTTGGCTCCTCACCCAGCAAACGGGAAAGCCCGGCTGGAAAGTCTCAGGAAAGCCGGTCTCTGCCGACTCCGGTCATCTATGGCAATGAAAAGGGAATGCTCCTGACAAAGCAAGGTTTGACAAAGCAGGGTTAAGATGGCAGCCTTGGCATGTAGAACCTTCTAGAAGGCCAGGAGATGTGGCTTACTGAGCTTCTGAGAGGTCTTGAATGCAGGGTTGGTGTCATGGGATCTGCACTCAGAGGGTCCCCAGGCTTAGGGTTTCAAGCTCTGTATCACTGTCTTGAGATTCTTAAGAGTTTTATCTTGGTAAAAGCTGTGGTTTGTAAATGAAGTCTGATGGGACAATGGACCAGGAAGTGGGGGGTTTGCGCCTTGGCTCATGTGGTCTTGCGTCCCACCGCCTGCCTGTTCCTGGGGTCTGGTTCTCAACTGCTCTGCCTTCTGTCCCCTACAGCCCTAGCTGCACTCAGCCATCCCCTCCCCACCTTCACTCAGCAACCACTGCCCGCCTGTTCCCAACCTGGGGCCAGGCACGGAGGGGGTGGGGTCAGCATGCCCACCCCACAGTGCCTTGGGGTGGGACATGGTGGCTGCAGCCCCTGCCCTACTCTGGCAGAATCGGGGTGCATTCACAGAGTACTCTGCAGGGACAAGCCTCTAGTCCCCCTGTTCCCAGAATCTGGTGTATCCAGTGCATCCTAGGGGTTGCCCGTCTGCTGAAGGTTGGGGCAGGGAGCCTGTGCAAGGAGAGGCCTGACCCACTTCTTGCCCCAGGCTTGGGGCAACGCATGTCCGGCCAGCCACTGGGGAGGAGGAAAGGAACCTGACCTTCAGGCTCCAGGGCAAGTATGGGTCCCAAGTCACCAGGCAGGACTCAGGCCCGTGAGGGCCTGCACTCCCCGAGGAGAACCTCCATTGTCCCGCTCCGTGCCTGGGGAAACCCTCTCCTCCTTCTTCCTGCTTCCCTGAATCTGATTTGTCTCTTCTGGCCAGTTTGAGGCACCCTCTTAAGACCCACAAAATACAGTGTACAATGGGCGAATGTACACATGTTAAATATGCCAACATTTGCATGTAAAACTGGCACTGTACAATATAAAAGTGAATGGTACCATTTGTGCTAGTAATTTAAATTTTTGATTTAATGTAGAAGATTAGAAATTTTTAAACACCATGAGAAGTCGAAAAAGAGAAAGAGACCAGGGAAGAAAGGAAACAGCATTTTTTCTTGCTTTTTGAACTAGGGCCTCCACATTTTTGCCTTGCTCTGGATCTCACCAGTCACAGAGCTAGTCCCGCCTGGATGAGTCACTTTCCCTCTCAGGCACCCATTTTCCTATCAGGAAACCAGACCTTTAGCAGTGTGTTTCCCCGCCCTAGCTCACGGGCACATTATGAATGTGCACTTGGATCAAGTCCCTGGAAGAGATTTAGAAACCCGTTATGTGGTGTCAGTCCCCAGCCTGGGAGCCACAGCCAGCCCTTCATTCTAGAACAGGAGTTCAGCCCCACTCATGTGGGTTTCACCACCATTGATAAGTCAGGCTCCACCAAGGTGTTGTGTCCTAGACCTGAAGGCCCAGTCTGACCACCCACCACCTCCCGTACATACAGGGTGGAGGTGTAAGTGCCCAGAGAGCTTGAACCTGGAATCCAAGCAAGTTGTGAAGTGGAAAGACGGCAGTCAGCCCCACAGCTGAGCCTAAAGTGTGCAAAGACCACTATTGATCTCTGCAGTCATCCATTCTATTTTCTGGCAAGAACCAGGATTTCTGAGCCTGGTATGAGACTCAGCATCAGCACCAGGGAGGCTGGGTACCAACCAGGTTTGGGTTTCAGGATCTTCTTCTTAAGAATGGTAACAATCTCGATTACAGTTACACTGCCGGGGTGGGGGCGGGGGTGGGAAGAGATCTCCATTTCAGAATCGTTTCCAAATCTACCATCATGGGGTATGGGAGGGTGGTTCAAGTCCTGAGTCCAATCTGCCTTGCCTGTGGACAAGGTAGAGTCCAATCGACCTTGAGGACTCACTATCCAAGGGTTGAATGGGTCCAAAGTAGCAGCCTGGCATATCCTACAAAGTCCAGTCCCTTTAAAATAATATGTATGGAGTGAAGGAATGAATCCATTTAGATCCACTTGCCTCAGTGGAGTCCAAAGGCTAAATTGCATACTCAACAACATCATTTTAGGAGAAAGCAAAAATTAGATGACCCCTCCTTTGACTTCTTTTATAGCTTTACTTCTATAGGGGAATGTCTCTCTATCATTTTAAAGTTTTGGATTTTTGTCTTATTTTACTCATTATCACATTTTGAGTCATGTCTTCTGGCTCCAGCTCAGCTTCCTCCAGATAATTCATTAGGCCTGTGAGCTGCTCGAGAGTGGGATTAGAACCCGTGTAGTACATGGTCGCTTTAAACTGAGATCTGCTAATTAATCACTCTTCTCTGTGTAACTGAGCGATAGCTCTCCTTCCCTAAGGAACTGCAATTTCATGGTTCCTAATGATGCTGCGATTACATTATCTGGATCACTTAAACGGTGGGTGTCAGGAGCGATGCTCGAAGCCCGTCTCGAGGCTGGAGAGAAATCACTCCTAAGACCAAGGAGATGAGGAAAAGGAGTTCAAACGTCTGTTGCTAATTTTCATTAATATGTCGCTGTTTCTTACATTTCATGCAGACGTTAGTTTCAAGTTTCAATATCCTCCAGTTCCACCGAACCTCACATTGTTACTAATGTTCACAGGGTTATTTTTTTAAATCTATTTATTTGCTGTATTCCACAAAATAATTTATTTCTAGCATTTATTTTCATTAGATTTCTTGGAAATGTGCTTCTGCATATCGTTAGTACAAGTAATACATTTTGATTGTTGTTTCCTGAAGTAACTTGTACTATCTGATGAGTTAAATAAAACGCTTAATTCCAAAGTCTGTTATTCCCATCTTTTGCATTTAGGTTATTTATCTTGCCTCCCATGCCCTTTCTAAGTGAAGGTATGTTATAAATCTTCAGTCAGTTTCTTGTTACAATTTCTGGGCTGTGAATATAGACACTGTCATTTTTTTTTTTTTTAAAGGATGAAACTTGGACCAAGTTCAAGGTTGCTTTTGAACACAGGTTTTCTTCTTTAATCGCCCTAAGACGTGGTTTTGAAGAGATGGCCTCACAAACCCGATCTGAGTTCTAGTTCCCTCACTGGTGCATTGGGATGATCTGTTGAGCCTGTTTCCTTGACTGTAAAGTAGGGAAAAGATAAGCCACCCTAAGGACCTACATGAAGATTCAACTAGGTAACCCGTGGAAAACCCCACCAGGCATATGCTAAACGGTCACCACCCCATTCGCCTTGATCAAATAAGCTGATCTGTGACATCATGGTAGAGACATATGATTGGGGTTGGGGGACTTTTGGGTATCTTGCTTTATTTCTTATAAAGATCCTTCATGATTATGGCCTTAAAATACTTCAGACATGCCTTAGATTCAAAAAAAGAGAGAGATTCGTTTTTAAAATTCATTAAAAAGATATTGATCTTAAAAAACATTTTAAAATATATTTTAACACTAAATGTCAGGCATGGCACCAGGGACTGGAAAACAGCATCTACCCACAGAAGAGAGTTTCTGCCTTGCCCAGAGCCCATAGGCTGGTGAGGGAGACCCACCAGACAGTTTCCTGGCAATTACCTGCCGTAGGAATTTCACAGAGAAACCTTGGAGAGGCACGGCAGTCTTGGTTGGGCTGATTTGAGCCTATTCAAATGCCAAGGGTTTAGCATTCAGAAGGAAATCTGAAGACGAGTTTGAAACACTGGGAAAAAAAATGTTTGTTGATACGAACTGAGTGAAAGACAGCTTCTATCATTCCAGGTGACCTGCTCAGCCAAAATTTCACCGACAGGAAGTTCCCCATTAAATGACCATCTTTTTTCCTATCCGAGAGCAGGGGCGCTGTGAATTGTGTGGGCAGGAAGACACGTGGATCCACCCTCCCCCCGGGACAGGAGGCAGCGCCAACAAGGGGCACCGAGCCACTGGCCACGCCCCTCCCAGAGCAGCAGGTGATTCTCAGAGTTGGTTGCATGGACCGCCTGTCTCCTTCCCCCCATCTAATCTGGTCACCGAGACACTCCGCCGTGTTCCGAGGAAGCCGAGCAGCTTCACAGGACTCGCCTCGTTTGGATGCACGGCACAATGAATTTGTACCCGCCGAGCCTCCAGCGCTGATATTTCAAATCCTACAGTACACTAAACGTGAAACTTTTGTTCAAATTTCAAGGATTTTGATAGCCCAAGTGAATAGACACTGC
>NW_011495018.1:18109841-18120972 GCF_000754665.1 Bison bison bison | reverse complement strand
ACACTGCCTATTGATTTTTCCCTTACAATGACTCTTGGATAACCTATTTTCTCATTTATTTTTAAAGACAGCTCATGAGATTTCATAGCAATTCTGCCCAACCTCCTAATATCAAAATCCCTCCTTGACCCTGAAAATTGTAATTCTGCTATAGATCACAGCTGCTGAATATTACCTTTTACTAAGCTGGTTAAATAAAATATGTCCAAATCACTAGATCCCACAAGCCGTGGCCTGCAATTGTAATGATCCAGGGGTTGAGGTTCTCACCGCCGCGTGCCCGCCAGCCCCGAGCTCTGCCGGCCAGGCTGACACCAAAGTGTGGGAATCGCACATCGGCTCGGGCTTGGAATTTAAGGAGGAGGAGAGGGAAAGCGTAGTTCAGCTAGTCTTCAATGATTTTCTTGTAAAACTTTTACAAGGGAGACTTGGGCTGTTTGATGTGTTCTAGACAATCAAATGCCCTTAGAGTCTGCTGCAGAGTGGCTGGGTTTCCCCCCAAGTGGAGGAGGGGGTGTATTTGATGTAGGGCAAGTTCAAAACTCCAAAAGCCTTCCACGCTGGTAGGTCAGATTTCACTCGAAAGGTGGGGAAATACAACATGTGAAACGTGAAAAGGACCACCAACCCAGGAAGTCTTATTCCGCCGCGGGCCGGCCTGAACTCTTGCTTTGACTGAAGAGGGGCCACGGGGAATTTAGACCAAGGGGGCTTGCACCCAACCTGAAACCCCTTAGCTTCTATGTCTTCCGGCTGTCACCACGCTGCGTCCCCTTTAGCCAAAGGGCCCCATGACTCTCCCAGCCCCCACACAGCCCAGCTTACTTTTCCAACTTACTTTTCCTTTTTCTCAAAACAATGAAGGACAGCACCTACCCAGGTGGGTTCCACAGGAACTGTGAATATTTCAAAGCCAACACTTAAATCAAAAGTCATAACCTCTGGCTTTCAGATTGTCCTCTTGCCTTACCTGGGCAGCCCCCACATCCAGTATGGTAATGTTTTCCCTGAGAACCTCACTCATTACCGGGGAACAGAGTCTGACTCAGCAGAAATACGGCATTTCCCGACAGTGGTCGCTGGAGCCCATTTGAAATGCAGAACACAGCTGGCTTTTCCGAGGGCCTGTAGAGCGCTGTAGCTGCCTCTGCCCCTGCCCAGGCCCTCCTACGACAGCTGGACCCACTGCCTCCCCTGCAGGGCTGGCAGCTGGTCTTTGGCAGGTGACTGGTCCCGGGGAACAGGTGTGGGGAATTTGCTGACATCAGCGCCAGGTGAGTCAGAGTGAACAGGAAACTGTCCACAAAAGAGAAATTAATAAACAGCAGCAAGTCCCCTCCCTCCAACCCTCAATCAGGATCTGTCGGGGGTCAAAAGGGCTACACAGGTTAGTGTCTTTCAACACAGCATATGCCAGGGATGACAAGCACGTGGCAGGA
Source organism: Bison bison bison (assembly GCF_000754665.1). Lineage (NCBI taxonomy): Eukaryota > Metazoa > Chordata > Mammalia > Artiodactyla > Bovidae > Bison > Bison bison. Next base: position 18,119,533 of record NW_011495018.1, on the reverse strand, counting down.
TCATCTCTGGTCCCCCACCCCACCTCCCCATCCCTAAGTTCCCAGCCCACACTGCTAATTGATCCTGGCTGTCTTTCATCCTCAGAATCTTCTTGAACCCGGCACTCCCTGCAGCCTCTACTCATCGGTGATGGTGAACTGGGGAAAGCAATCTATTTGCCTCCAGCCCACCACATTCCTGTGCCCACAGCATGTGCATGCCACCCCTCTACTGGGGGATCCCCACACCCTTTCTCCTGGCCACCTGCGTCTACCCCTGCAGGGACCCACTCAAGTCCCCTTTTCCTCCCAAGGGTTTTGCCAACCACCATCATCCTGCCTGCCTGGCCAGCCACTAGACACTCAGGCAGAGAGGTGAGTAAGAGGCTGGGTGTGTGGAGACCTCTGAGTTCTGGCCCCGGCTTTGTTCTAAAATAACTGAATGACTCTGGACAAATCAGTTTCCTTCTTTATCCCTCTATTTCCCCATCTGTAGATGAATTATTAAGACCCTAGGATCTGAAGGTGGCTCACAGCTCCTCCATCCTGTGACGCAGAATTCCTTGGCAATCACCTTACTCTTTGAACCATTTTGTACAGCCTTTTGTTACTTTCTTTCTCCACCCATGTGAGTTCCTGGAGAGCAGGAATTGCAACCTCCCACCCCCCACCCTGCCCCTGGCCCCACACCTTCGACAGCAAGGAGATCAATCTAGTCCATCCTAAAGGAAATCAGTGCTGAATATTCATTGGAAGGACTGATGCTGAAGCTGAAGCTCCAATACTTTGGCCTTCTGATGTGAAGAGCTGACTCATTGGAAAAGACCCTGATGTTGGAGAAGATTGAAGGCAGGAGAAGGGGACAACAGGACGAGATGGTTGGATGGCATCATTGATTCAATGGACACGAGTTTGAGCAAGCTCTGGGAGATGGTGAAGGACAGGGAAGCCCGGTGTGCTGCAGTCCATGGGGTCAAAAAGAGTCAGACACAACTTAGCAACTGAACAACAACCCCCCACCCTGACCTGTATTTCTCCTTGGAGAATCAAAGTGCTGGGAGGAAAATACTCAGTACCTCTTGCTGCATGTTCAATTCCTGTGATGCTGATCATCTCCCATGGAAGGAGAGTCCCTAGAAAGTTGCAGTGACACCAAGTCAAACCTTGTTCCAAGGGGATCGGCTCCATCTTCTACCCTCCCAGGAGTCTTGGAGACACTGTTGGGAGCTCAGGACAGTGAGCTGATGAGAGGTGAGGGAGACAGAGGCGATCCCATTCAGTTCAGCGGTCGATGCTCAGACACGGGAGTCAGGCTGTTGCTCATCCACTAGCTGTGTGAACTTAAGCAAGTGAATCAACCTCCCCACACCCTGCAAGTCAGGCATGGCCAGATGACCTTCGGATTGAATGAGAGAACCCTGGGGTGCACCAGGCTCTGGCCCCAGGCTGTGGTAAGTGCTCAGTGAAGGGAAGCAATCATCGGGACTTTAGGATTGGCTCCGCCCCACCCACCAGGCCGCTGAGACTGTTACCCATCTGGGCTTGTTATCTCAGTTCAAGTGAACTGACTGGGAGTGCAAATGGGAATAAGCAATTCTTGGCCTAAAGGAGGAATTTAGAGCCTCAAGAGCAGTAAGGAGAGGAGGCCAGACGGTGAGGTCCAAATTCTGACGTCAGATGGAATACATCCCATAACGGAAGTCAAGACATCACCCCACCCGCAGACCATCTTGCAATTGGCTCCACTCAAGGAACACCACCCCCCCCACCACCCCCACCACCCCATGGCAAAGGCAGTGCCGGGTACAGAAGAGCCCTCGGCCCAGTGGGCAGTGCCCTCTCCTCCCAGGAGAACACAAGCTTCAGGGCAATAAATTTTAGCTCTTGTTACCACCTCTCCATTCTCTCCCATCACTGCCTCTTGATCTTCCCCTCTCTGCTGACAACCAGATATGGTTGGCATTCAGTTGGGGATTTAAAACCAGGAGCGCATCACCCTCCCTTCAGGCTGGAAGCTTGCTCCCTGGCTCTCGGAAGCCTCTCGAAGCTGGGCGCTTGATGAGTGCCAGGAGACCGGCTCCTGAAACCGGAAGGGGCCTGCATTGTTGGATCAAAATAGCAAATGTGCAACCTGAGTCCCTTGAGGGGCCCTCAGCCGGCTGGTGGCTTCCGGTGGGTGCTCGGCACAGGCCAGCCCCTGGATGCAAACTGCGGTGGCCCTGGCTGCCACTGGAGAGCGCCCTGCTGTGTGTGCCCCTGTTCTGCCCTTAGCCAGGTTAGTTCATCCAACTGAAAGTGGACTCGTGCTATCCTTTAGCAAAAACAAATAAAATTCATATTTGAGTCGAATAAACCAAGCTTCTGCATATCACCCATGGGCTTCCTGAATGATTTCAATCTTCCCAGTTAGAGTTTGCCACCCCTGAATCTCCCACGACCCCAAATCTAAAAGCACCCCTTCCCCGTGGATGACAGCCACGTGGATCTCTCCCGCTCATGAAGTCAGAAGGCAGAGATCTAGGATGGCACCTGTCTTCCTGCGTGGTGCCCAACTGACTTGTCAGCTTCCAAAATGTTTTCATCTCTAGAAGAAACAATGCACAAAAAAAGCAGTTCTGAAAGAGGCCCATTAGACACAGCTCCTGAGCCAGGGCAGGTGACCTATTTGAGGGCCTTGGAGGAGGCGTATGGGGGGCTTTAAACCAGATTTTTTTCCTCTGCAGTTCCCATCCCATGAAGCTGTTCTGCTAGCCCCTTGGAGGGCCCATATGCTCCAAAGTAGTAGCAAGTGTCCCATTACTGTCAACGGCCTTTTATTTTTAAACTAATGCTATATTTGGAAAGCAGTAATCCTGGGGAAATGATACTGGGACTAATGGGGAACATATTACCTTTCATGTGTTTTTTTCATGTTTAAGGTTTCTTTGCTATTATCTGAGTAGCAAGGCTCTGCATACACTCTTGGGCAAAAAATCAAAATAAGCCTTAAAGCAATAATATTTTAATAAGCATCAAATGTCTTCAATGAGATAAAAGTATTATATAGTGTTTTGATATTGGGCTTTAGTTAAAACCTCATTTAAAAAAAAAAAGAAAATTCCTCAGATGTACTAGGGTGGGAGAGCAGTCATGCATTTTGAAATTGAGGTGGAGGAAAAGTTTCAATCCAGGTCAATTATGCTAATTAAATGCCACAAATGATGGAAATTGCCAGCAAATGGATGTTATTGTTTGTTGCTATCACTGTTTCCCATTGATCAAAAACACCAGCTAATGACACTTGAGCCTCTAAAAACTGAGCTCCAGTCTGAATACACATTGATGCCTCCATGCCAGTCATAACCCTTGGGCGGCAGGACTAAGCTCCTGTCCAGCCCACATCCGCCCCTGCCTTCTTCTTGGGTGAAGTTTCCAGCAGCCAAGGCTGCTGGCCACCTCCCTGAAACTCAGATTAGCTTGGCCATTGAGCGCCTGTTTCTGTTCCCAGACCCAACTAGGAAGTGTTCAGGGGCCCAAGTTATGAAATGAAACCCAGTTTTCTGACTCCTTCAACCCGTGCCCAGGGACTGAGCTAGAACCATGAGCTCTTTCTTTAGAAGTGAAAGGAGGACGCTCATAGATCCTCCACCTGGTTTTATAAAATGAGGAAACTGAGGCTCAGAGAGAGGAAGTGACCTGCCCAAAGGCACACAGCAAACTAATGGGGAGCCAAGAATAGAACAATGTCCTGATTTCCGGTCCCGTGCCCCGCGTGCTCGCCTCTCAGATATCACAATACAGAACTGTAGCTTTCCTGTTCTCCGCCCTCATGGCAAGTTCCTCCCACCCCACCCCCAGCTTTCTGTAGTTTCATGTCAAAGCTTGGTTGGGTGACCTCAGCGCAAACCAACAGGAGTTCAAGTTTGGAATCAGGCCATGTGTAGCATGACTTGAGTGTCTCTCCCCATGGCTGACCTAACATGGGAGTCAGTTTTCAGTTACAAGGTAGAATGTATTTTGGATGGGTGGGACATCAAAGTGAGGGTGGGAGATCAGTGATTTCAGGCTGATCCAGGGATGCCACCATCCTCTCTTAACCCCGAGTTACAGTAGACACCATCCTCTGAGCTGTGGCTATTGGCCATTCCTACTTCCCACTGACCAGTCTCAGAAGAAGTTGGCTGCAGGAGATGGGATGGAAGGAGATCAAGAACTGGTGGGAGAAGGTGGGAGGTTTCAGACAGGAATGGTCAAGGATGTCACAAGACACTCTCTCATTTCCCATCTTACTGAGGTGGGTCCCGAAGGTCACAACCCCCATAGTCTCCCTGGTTTCCAGGTACTGGGTGGGGGTAGGACCCTGCTATCCCTTTGGAACCCAGAGCCACTGGTCATCATGGAGCGAGCACACCCCGGGCCTCAGGAACCCTGCGCTCAGCTCCCAGCTCTGCCCCAGCCATGTGCCCTTGAGCAAGTCACTTTCCCTCCTGGGTCTCAGTTTACTGATCTGCAAAAGGGGCGGGCTTGGCCTGGAAGGCCATAAGGAGAACGGCCCCTAAGGAGCAATTACTGTCCTGGGGTCACGGGACACCCAACTCTTGTAGCCATATCCCTGGAGACGTGTAGATAATTCCCAGCATAGATATTCCTCAAGTCATGTATTTGGGGACTTCATGGGGACTTGGGTTTTGTCTTTGAAGCAGTGGGGTCAGATCCACCATCTGAATTTGGCTTGCCTCGGGGTCATCACAAAAGGAGACCATCTGGGAGTGGCTGGGGGGCAAGGACAAGGAGAGGCCGGGGGATGGCAGCTGTGGGAGTGCTCAGCCTGGTCCAGGGCCTGGGCCAGTGACTTGAGGCTGAATTCCTGTCACTCACTCTCAGCCCTGCACTTAACTCGGCGTGGGCACCGGGTGCTTCTCCACCTGCCCACAACCCTTCAGGTGTGCTCATGGGGCCTGGTCCAGACCTGCCCTGCACAAGGACATACCCCAGAGGGCGGGAACCAGGCCTCCAAGGCCAGAATCACCCTTTACCCGCTCATTCTGCCCCCTCATCCAGGGGCTCCCAAGTGAGGCCCCAGGAGGGGAGCCAATTCCCAAGGAGGCCCCGGGACAGGCCTCGAGTCTTCCTGGGGTCAGAGCCAGAGCCAGGGGGCCTCAGAGAGCTGAGCCTTCTGCCCAGACAGGCTCAACAGACACCAGGACGTTGGGACCTGCAGGGAAGCGCATCTTAGTGACTGAAAAATATAAAAGTGCCTCTAAATGGTAGGAGGTCAGGCCATGTATGTTATGGAGATCAGGGCTGGGAATGATCTCATAACACAGATTTTTTTTTCCCCTCAACTAATCTGTATTTCGGAGAGGGCAATGGCACCCACTCCAGTACTCTTGCCTGGAGAATCCCATGGACAGAGGAGCCTGGTAGGCTGCAGTCCATGGGGTCGCTAGAGTCGGACACGACTGGGCGACTTCACTTTCACTTTAGCGTGTCCACTGTTTTACTGAAACCACATAGAGACCCCCGCCTCATAATCACATAGGAAAGAGGGTGGATGGGAGGGGGAGGAACTCAGCAACTGCCGTTACCCCCACCAGGTGAGCTTCAAGGATGAGGATGAGGAGATGGGGTGTGGGCAGTGGGTCAGAGGCCAGAAGCTCTCTGGCCAACAGAAGCACATTGCTCCAAAGGCCATTGGATCTGTTAAACCGTGACTTGGCCCCTCACTAGCTGGGGGCTTCGGATGACCTCCTTGGCCTCCCTGAGCCTCACTTCCTGACTGTGACGTGGGGGTGATGGTGAAGGTGACTTGGAGGGTTGTCACCAGTATTTGACACGATCCAGTAAATCACCAAGCCTGTCCATGGTGCCTGTGGCCCTCGCTTCCTCTGGGCACCTGCTGTTGGGAGTACCCCACTTTCTTCCCTGAGGGCTGCTTGCTGAGTCACTGTCCAGCTCACCCCAAAGAGAGGGGCTATGGACAGCCCCTGGGGTCACAGGCTGAGGCTGGCTCTGTGGGTCACCCTCTCCCTCAGTCACGGGCCAGGGAGGAAGTTGGCATGCTGTCTCAGGAACATGAAGAGCAGCCATGGAGAAAGGAGTTGAAGACCCACTCACTCGTTCCCTCACGAGATATTTACCAAGCACCTGCTGTGGGCTGGACACTGAGAACACAGCAGAACCAGGGAGGCCAGAGCCCTGCCCTCTCGGGGCTCTCAGTCTGGTAGCGGAGGCAGACAGACCATTGATAAACCACAGAAAGCCAGACGCGTGCAGCAGTGAGCAAGGCCATGGAGGGAAGGAGCGGGTGGTGGTCCTGGCCTGTGGGAGCAGCCACTTAGGCGAGAGGAGGTAATACCCAAGCGTGCCCGGAGGATGCTGAGGACCAGGAAAGGCATTCGGGGCAGCGGAGGGCAAGAGGAAAGGCCCTGTTGAGAGGAAGCAAAGTCTCACGAGGCTTGGCGGGGAGGTGCCCTGGGGCCCGGAACAAACTGGAGGAGCCCAGGAGCCCCCAAATGAGGCCCCAAATGTGGGCGGGGCTGAGTCTCCAGGCCTGTGGGTCTCAGATGGAGGCTGGATCTTATTCTAAAGAAAGGGGAAGCAATACTGGGGCGGAGGGCTTAAGCTAGGTCTTTAAGGACCCTGGCTGGTGTGGGATGGATTATAAAGGGAGACAAACATGGAAACATGGAGATCAAACCAGTCCATCCTAAAGGAAATCAACCCTGAATATTCATTGCAAGGACCGATGCCGAAACTGAAGCTCCAATACATCGGCCCCCTGGTGTGAAGACCCGACCCATTAGAAAATTTCCCTGATGCTGGGGAAGATTGAGGGCAGGAGGAGAAGGGGACAACAGAGGATGAGATGGTTGGATGGCATCATTGACTCCATGAACACGAGTTTGAGCAAACTCCAGGAGATGGTGAAGGACGAGGAAGCCTGATGTGCTGTAGTCCATGGGGTCACAAAGAGTCAGACACAACTGAGCGACTGAACAGCAGCAACAAACATGGAATCAGGGATCAAGCAGGCCTGGCCTCACACGCACATCCCAGTTGAGGAGGTTCGGCCATGTTACTCCACTTCTTTGGGCCTCAGTTTTCTCATCTGTAAGATAGGCTGCTGCAGAGATTAAGTGCTGAGAGACTGTCAGAACAAATGGCCAAGAGCCGGACCACACATACACACAGAACTTTGACTTACAACCCACAGCAACCCCTTGTGTATATTGACCAACCTGGTAGCCAGCCTGCAGTAAGTCAGCCTGGCAGAAACCAGCCTGCTATCTCCAGTGACAATCGAGAAAGCTAAACAATAACTGAAACAATGGACCCCAGATGACCACAGGTCAATTTGTAACTGATGGCTTCCCTAATATTTGTCCCTGCTTCCAATTTAGGATTAACCGGAAAAAGTCAAATATGCACCCCTCACCCATCACATAGGATAGGCTTCCCCCCAACCTTCTATTTAGCTGCCTCCAGCCTCCCCAGGCCAACAGTTTTCCACCAGGGCACACACAAAGCTTCTTTCTTTGCACTCTAAACCTTGCCCACCTTTGAGGCTCTGCCAAGACGCAAGTGATGGTGGCTGACTCCCTTGCTATATAGCAAGCTCTGGATAAATCGCCTTTCTTTTCTCGGTTGGTTCATTTATTTCCAGGATGCCAGCATAAGCCAAGCACCAGGTGCCTCCCTAGCATGCGATGGGTACCCGGTGAGGTTCTGTCCCTCCTTATCTTCTGAGGGACCCCACAGCAGCTGACCCAGGGCCTGTCCACAGGAGTGTCAGAACCCTGAGTGGTCAGGCAGGCCAGGTGCCCTAAGAACTAGCTGCTTCTCAGTACGTCTGCCTCGGGAGGAAAGCCAGCAGGAGATGATTTTATATTTTCTTGTGTACGATGCGGGGAGGAGTTGAGTGCAGAGCTATATTTTAGGGAAAGAGCCTAAGACTGGGTTTTGCCTAGGTTCGAATCGCAGTTCAGTGCTGGCTGTGTGGCTCAGGCCCCAGTTGTCTTCTTTGTTAAGTGGAGAAGATTAAATGAGCTAATTTGGGTTAGATGCTTAGCGCAACGCCTGGCACCTAGGAAATGTGTGTAAACAGAAACTGGCAGCCAGCAGGAGTGGCGACGACGAGGCTGTGCGGCCGCCAAACAGAGCCGCCGAAGGTTCAGAGAACTGTGTGCGGGAGGACGCGTGTAGGCACGTCCTCCTCAGCTCAGTGGCTCCTCCGTGGGGCAGTCTTCACCCAGGACTTTCTTGGGGAATGCAAAGGCAGCCTGCGCCCTCCAGGGACCCACTGCTATGAGGCTCTCCCCACCTCAGGGAAGCAAGGGTGGTTTTCCCAAGGGTGTGGGACATTCCACCGTAAGGCGTGGCTCACAAAATTGTTAGTGGAGCATCCTGTGTAATGGAGCTCGGGTGTCCTGGGAAATAACCCAACCGCTGTTCATTCACAGTGAGGAGAAAGTGATGGAAAGATTTGCTCTTTATATTTTAACAGGAGGCAAAGCCCTAAGTCGGAGAAGGAAATGGCAACCCACTCCAATATTCTTGCCTGAAGAATCCCATGGACAGAGGAACCTGGTGGGCTACAGTCCCTGGGGTCACGAAGAGTCAGACACAACTGAGTGACTGAGCCCAAAGCCCTAAGTCCAGAGAAACCCCACTAATGTGGGCTTTCAGGCATTTGGGTTAAAGGAAGTGGGTGCTAGATTGAGAGAAAAGGGGCTTCTGAAGTCCCCCACCACCACCACCAAGAAAGAACCTGCAGCAGTCACTGGTCACATCACTGCTCAGCATCAGAGCCCATCAGAGGACCCCTCTCTCTGCCAAGGGTCAGGGAGGAGCGGACATCTGGCCTCTCCAGACACCCCAAGCAGAAATGATCCTGGAACTGGCAGCTCCAACCAGGGGAAGAATTCATCCTGAGAGCATGTTGGCGACCACAACCACTTTCAGAGGCATGGTCACTGAAAGGGGCTGGAGCATCCATGGGCCCAGCAGTGGAGGGCACTCACACACCCAGGGCTTGGCAGCATCCCTGGGGGCATCCACTGTCTGTGTGTGCCAAGTCACTTCAGTCATGTCTGACTCTTTGTGACCCCACAGACTGTAGCCCACGAGGCTCCTCTGTCCATGAGATTCTCCCTGCAAGAATACTGGAGTGGGTTGCCATTTTCTTCACCAGGGGATCTTTCCGACCCAGGGATCGAACCTGTGTCTCTTACATCTCCAGTATTGGCAGGCAGGTTCTTTACCACCTGCAAAGCCCAAGCCACTGTCTAGGGCATAGTTTCTAAACTTAGGTCTCCTGCTTTCCTGGTATTCCAGTCACTTCCCAACAGCTCTCCAAAAAATTCTTTTTCTCCTAAATCAGTGGTTGGTGACCAGGAATCTGATCCGCTGCAGCCCACAACCCTAAGGCCAGTGGAAGCAAAAGGGTGATTACAATTCACACAATTAATTTTAATTCCCTGATGTTTTCTAACAACTGCATACAGAAACAAGGATTTCTTTAAGGTGAGTTGCCTGTGAATGGGCAGAAACCTGTAAGGATTCCATGGTAGGGTGAGTTTTAGGGTATTCTTGTGTTGTCATGAGACCTGCCCTCGCTGCTTTCCCCTCCCCTAAGCAGAGGAGGGAACTCACATCTCATCACTGCACTCACCTCGGCTTCCCTCTGTGGCCAGGCGTTTACTACCCTACATCCAAGCAGCCAGCCTGTTATG
>NW_011495018.1:18109394-18109706 GCF_000754665.1 Bison bison bison | reverse complement strand
AACAAAGAAGCCAGCCTGTTATGGGAGACGTTTCAGCTTGGCTGTGCCCTACTTCCAAGTTCATATGAATCCCTTTGTTTGAGACCCCGGGGGCCAAGGAAGAAAACCTGTCTAGGTGAGCAGGCCTGGCTTCCAGCCCCAGCTCTAGGATGAACTGGATGTAACCTCTCTCTGGGCCTCAGTTTTTCCCATCACTATCATGAAAAAAAAAAAAAAAATCCATTTGTTCCTGTACAAAGGTCTTCTGGCTCCAAATTCTGTGATGCCATTCTTCTGATTCTTTGGGACTCACCATTCCACTGCCTCCCGCTT
>NW_011495018.1:18097765-18109287 GCF_000754665.1 Bison bison bison | reverse complement strand
GGTTGGATAGGAAAACAGAAGCCACTCTAAGTATCATAAGTTGGAAGGGTTCTAATTCAGGGAACTGGAGACTTGCTGGAAGGGCTGAGAGAGGAAAGGTCAGGCCAGCAGCTGACAGAGGCAGATGATCTACCTAAAAGCAGCTCACCTAGAAGCTGCAAAGAACCCAGGAATCTTAGCAGTGGCCACCACCTCCACCCCCAGCAGCCTGAATCACACAGAGCATACAATTCTCAAGAGTCTGAATTTTGCTCAGGTATCTAGCTGCAGCTTCTGCCAGAGAATGGCATCTTCCTTCTCCCCCGCCTCCCAGTTCTTGCAGGAGTGTCTCTCATTGGAAGACTCTAACCAGTGCACCACTGAAGCAACTTAGCAGCAGCAGCAGCAACCAGAGCTTTACAAAGAAAGGGATTCTGGGAAATGTAGTTCCAGGCTTCTCCTCTGAGGTCTAGGGTGTCAAAGAACGTGGCCACAATGTCAGGCGACAAAAGAAATTGAGTTTGGTTTCACAGCCACAAACCAGGAAAAGCAAAGAGAATTCATCCTAAGGGCCATTGATTGACTGGTGATGACTGTCTGGAGTAATGAGTTGAAAACAACTTTGAGCTTGTATGTAGGGTCACCAGGAAAAGGTGCTACATTGGATTAGCAATGCCCGAGATGGGCATAGAATGAGAGTGGGGGATTGGATGCAAAAAATTTGCTCTAATGATTGGAAGCCTTCCTAAGGTGACTGACCTTTTTCCTTAAGTCAAATATGTAACTTGTAACTATCCACATGTGAATTCATCCCCTGTAAGCCTTGAACTCAAGAGGGATATTGGAATTGATAAGGAGCAGGAAAGGTACATGGAGAACCTGTGGGGTCTCCAGCCTCCTGGAATCAAGCTCTGCACAGTCCCCACCATCACACTCCTCAAGGTCATCTCGTGGTCAGGTCTTTCATCACCGCCTTCACTACCCCCTTCATTTTCCAGTTTCTAGGTCTGTCTCTGCTAGGCCTTCATCACATGATCTTGGAGAAGCCTTCCAACTCTTCTCCAGTGAATTACTTCCTCTCTCTGTATCTCGGTTCCCTCATGGGCAAATTCAGGAGTTGGGTTAGATGTGTGGTTTGCTGATGGTGGATTGAGGGGTGTAGGGTATTTAAGAGGAAGAGGAGGGTTGGAGAAATGCCAAGGCATGGATCTCTGGGAGGTAGCACTTTTATCTATTTTAGATACTGTGCTTTGGACTAAGATGTCACTTGGGGGAAAAAGTGAGGGGCTTATTCTACTGCTTAAAATAAATAAATTAAAGGCTTGAGACTGTCTGGACAAGCCACACACTTCCAGATGTGACATTCCCTAGTGCTGGTTAGCTTGTCCACCTCTGCAAACACCAGCCTCTTTTCTCTCTTCCTCCCTTCCTCCTCTCTTTCTCCATCCCCTCTCCTCCAAAGATGTGTATCGCCAAGTCTCCATCTTATCTTCCAAACATGAGGTGAACTTGAGAACCAAACTTGAAGGCTGGGTCTTGTCATTATGAGATGTTGTGAGGTCAGGTAAAGGAAAAGAGGCAAATGAAATCAACATGTCATTTCCCCCATTTCCCAAAAATCTGGTGTAATTCTTTTTATCATTAAAAAACACACTGAACCACAGAAAACTTAAAACTTGACGTCCTGGAGTCAAAAGGTCTTCTCACTTTTCCCCACCTCACTGAGAACTGCAAAATTACAAAACATGAGAACATGCAGCTTTGAGTTGTTGTTTTTAATGATACCGCAATGACTGGATGGTTTTTATCATCGTGTTTTTTTTAAAGCAGGAGGAACCATTCAAATAGGTTTTTCTGCTCAAAATGTACTTTGGAGTTCCATTTTGGGGAATAAGAACACTTCTGTTCCTCTTCCGGCTACAGTTTCACTTAGTCCCCATTAATACTAGCTCTAGAAGAGTCTGAGTCAGCCATAAAATATGTCCATTCAGGAAATATTTTCATTATTCCCTGCAGGAGGGAAAGGGCAGATTCTAAGGGAGCGCTGGCAAAGGTGTTTTTGAGGAATGTGGAGCAGAGAGCCCACCATTCTGCCCTTGCTCCGGGGTTCCTCTTGGGCCGTGGGGTGCGGCTTGAGGAGGAAGTGGCTGGAATCACACCCACCCGAGCAGAGGCCCCTGCCACGTGGAAGTCCATGCACTAGTGAGATCAAGACCAGCCTAACGTTAGACCCTCCATTGAGTCCCTCTTGTCCTGGCTCTACACACAGAGCCCAACCAAGCCAGGATGGAGCATGTGCACACCCTGTCTGCTGATTGGTTGGAGCCTGAGACGTGGGGCTTTCCCCCATTGGCTGGTCATCGTCGGCAAAGGTAGCATGAGAGTGCAGTGCTTCCAGTCGGCAAAAGCCACCTGCCTCACCTGTTCTCTGGGTCCCAAATTCCCTCACTGAAGAAGAGAGCTTGCCTGAACATCACCGATGCCTGGCTCTAGGGAATGGCTGTCAGAATTAAGATGTGCTTCGGCACCCCTCAACCTAGAAGGCACAATGACTGCCACACAGGACACGGAATGACCTCACTTGGAGACAGCTGTCCTCAGGACACTGAGGGCATGCTGGGGGGAGGGACCATGAGGGGGTGCCTCAGTTTTCAAGGGGGAGGGAAGTCAGAGCTATTTCCCTCAGGTTCACCCAGGGTGGAGCTGTTCCCCAGAGGACAGGAGAGGGGATCCTGGTGTCCTTTCTCTGGACAAGAGAAGAGGGCCCCAGGCAGAGCCTAGTGTGATGGGAATTTACCTCAAAGGCAGGAGAGCTTACTTACCCCTCACATAAGCAAATAATCTTTCATCTTGTTTTCCATTTCCTTTGGCGGGGGGAGGGGGGTCTTTCCCCAAGTACTGAGGACTGAATCCTAGAGCTTTCCTGTTCAATTGAGTCTCCTGTTAAAATTCAGTTCCTTGGAAGAGTTATAGTAACTTTTAAACAGATACTTTATTAGTCTGGGGAGTGGGTAAGTACTGTATATACACAAGCAGGAAGGAAGGGAGGGTGGGCACAAGCACATAGCATTGATACTAGGACAAAACCCTCCAAAAGAACTTCCCATGATGATGTTCAGTTCAGTTCAGTCTCTCAGTTGTGTCCGACTCTTTGCGACCCCATGAATTGCAGCACGCCAGGCCTCCCTGTCCATCACCAACTCCCAGAGTTCACTCAGACTCACGTCCATTGAGTCAGTGATGCCATCCAGCCATCTCATCCTCTGTCGTCCCCTTCTCCTCCTGCCCTCAATCCCTCCCAGCATCAGAGTCTTTTCTAATGAGTCAACTCTTTGCATGAGGTGGCCAAAGTACTGGACTTTCAGCTTTAGCATCATTCCTTCCAAAGAAATCCAAGGGTTGATCTCCTTCAGAATGGACTGGTTGGATCTCCTTGCAGTCCAAGGGACTCTCAAGAGTCTTCTCCAACACCACAGTTCAAAAGCATCAATTCTTCGGTGCTCAGCTTTCTTCACAGTCCAAGATGATGTTAAGTAGAATGAATCCATGCTGTGTAATACTGTATGGCAATTGAGCTTGAAATGTGGCTAGTGTGACTGAGAACCAAATATTTCACTTAAATTTAAATAGCCATGTTGGCTGGTGGCGACCGTTTTGAACAGTGCAGTTCCAGAAAATCTAATTTGAAATGAGACCCTAGATATCCTTACCAGCTGACATATCTTACTGAGCTGTCTGAGAGGTATAATTTGCAAAACCATCTGCCTTATCATTTTATATTTGAAAAACAAATCCCTGGTTTTGCATAATACAAACCTTCAGGAAAGTTAGAGTTTCGTGTTTAGCAAGAGGTAACAAAACTTTGCAGCATAGTCCTACACTTTCATATGACAGGCTGAGCCCCTAGAAAGAGGCAGTGACTGTCCAAGATCCCGTGGTGACACTGATTTCTCTGGGATGGCCCACGCTTATTCTAGCAGACCAGAAAGAGTGGAGTCTATTAGATAACAGAGTCCTGAATATAGTACTGGTTTCCTCATGTCACAGTGGAACATGGAAATGTGTAGATGATAATGATAAAGGTACTTACTTGTTCTAAGTCCCCAACCAGTGTTAACCCTACATCTTAGAGCCCCACCCCCAGTCTTTACAGGTCCTGGGTGTCTCACAATCTTCTCTAGTGGCTTTCTTGCCTTTTTCTAGACTGGAGCAGTCACCCTATTTTTATGTTACTGGAGTGGGCAGCATTATGGCCTTCCAATAATATCTACATCCAAATCCCCCAAACCTGTGAATACATAACCTTTTATGATAAAAGAGATTCTGCAGGTATGAATAAGTTAAGGATCTTGAGATGGAAAAATTATATTGGTTGACCTGGGAGGACTCATTGTCATAACAAGGGTCCTTATAAGAGGGAGGCAGGAGGATCAGGGTCAGTAGTAGGAGATGTGATGATTGAAGCAAGAGGTTGGAGTGATGCATGGAAGGGGCCGTTTGACAAGAAATGCTAGCAGGCTCTAGAAGCTAAACAATGCAAGGAAACAGATTCTCCCCTGAAACCTCCAGAGGGAACACAGCCGATGCCTTAATTCCAGACTTCTGACCTCCAGAACTATAAGAGAATAAATCTATGTTGCACAAAGCCGTTATGTTTGTAGTAATTTGCAATAACAAAAGTCAGAAACTTAGGCCTTTCCCATTGCAGAGGATGGTGGCTGCTGTCACCAGGATGTACAGAATTGAAAAAAAAAAATGGATGGCAGCAACTTATTTCCTTCAGATCTACTTTGCTTCTTCTGATTTACTGTTTCCTGTGGCTGAGGGGTCTCTACTCCCTTGGAGTAGGTTATTGACTATTGTGTGGATCCCCCTTCAGTAGCTGGAGCACTGTCTATCTCCCTTGAAACTCTAGAGTTCCCTTTCTTCCCTTGGAAAAAAGTTTGCTTTCTTCCAGGAGGCCTTGGGCTGCTCAACAGATCAGATTTCCCAGGTTTTGTCTTAAAACCCCTTTAATCTCTAAATTTCTCATTCTCTTTCTTCCACTCCTTCAAAAATTCAGTAAGAAAGCCATAAACTCAAGCAAGAATGGGAATCAAATTCCTGTTTCCAATCAGGAAGCAGGAGCCAGGAGGTTCTCCCTTGGGTGTCTGTGATGACAAGAGCCACTGGACACTCCACCTGTTTCTGTCCTAATAGTCTGAGCAAACCCCAGAGGCTGCATCCTGCAGGCAGCTCCTCACTGCTGCCAGGAAAGAGGTCCAAGTCCCAGGTCCTCTCTCAGTGTTTTCAGTGTCCTCTCTCTCCTAATTTTCCTGGAATCTTGCTCACCAAGTCCAGTACCCACCACTCACCTGGCCAGGGACCCAAAACTCCAAATAGGATAACTTAGATATTCTCTCTTATAAACCCCAGGCTTTTATGTGTACTAACTGAACTCCAGTACTTTGGCCACCTCATGTGAAGATTTGACTCATTGGAAAAGACTCTGATGCTGGGAGGGATTGGAGGCAGAGGAAAAGGGGACTACAGAGGATGAGATGGCTGGATGGCATCACCAACTCGATGGATGTGAGTTTGAGTGAAGTCCGGGAGATGGTGATGGACAGGGAGGCCTGGCGGGCTGCGATTCATGGGGTCTCAAAGAGTCGGACACGACTGAGCGACTAAACTGAACTGAACTGAACTGATTCATTCTACCATTGAGTATTTCCCTGGAATTTCCTGGGTGCCAAATTCAGTGCTTAGTTGCTGAAGAGACATATCTCCCAGCTGAGGTCCAATGAATAAAGAAACCATTATGGATGTTACAGCAGATACAAAGTAGAGCAGAAGAACCACCCAGATGAGCCCAGTCCAAATTGCTGAGTCAGAAGAAAAATATAAACTGTTATTGCTTTAGGCAACTAAGTATTAGAATAGTTTTTTACATAGCAATAGATCATTTAAATATATCCAAACCCAGCCCCCGTTACAAGATGGAGGACTTGTCTTTCTCCTTCAACTGGCTATTTCTGACTTTTTGGCCTAGCTCTCCTGATCCTTCACCTCTCAGCTGCCTATAGTGCTGTAACAGGCAATGGTACTGGGAACACCCGCCCAGCCAGTTCTTTATGTGGCCAGGTATAATTAATTAATTAGCCATCTGTGAGCCCCAGACAAGGAGTGCCTTTGGTGGGGAGACTTTGGTGGTGGAACCACTAAGGGTTGGGCAAGGATGACTCTAGGGCAATCCCAGACACAGAGTTCCACCTCATGCTGTCAGTTACAGGAGATGCTCTGATGACACAGCTGCCATGATGACAGGGCCACTCATCTCTGAACTGTATGGGCCAAAGGATCTTTTCATACCCTGAACAGAAGACCTCAACTTTGCAAAGTGTGGGTGAGGCATGGGAAAGCATAAAGGACTGATGCTTCCATTTTATCCCATCTCTCCCACATGAAAGTGGCAACTATTTAAGGGCAGAAATCAAACTCACTTGTTTTGGATGAATGATGTGGAAGAAATTAAGAATATCACCAGCCACTAGCATGACTACAGATGAACACAATCAGCCATCTTGAGGCGTGACTATTCATGGATAAATCTCTTGAGACACGTATGTAAGTTAAACAGGCAGCACTGCCCCACAGGGAGGAAAACAAATATTGCATAGCCCCCAAAAGCTGCTACTCCCCATACCACACCCCTTGGTGTGCAGGGCTGATTTCTTGGGGTGGGGGAAGTAGGCAAATTTGCAGAAGAACCAAAGATCCTCTTGAAAAGAAAAAAATTAGACCCTGACCTCTTCCCTCTTGAAAACCACAGTTTCTTGGATCCCTCTTATGTGGCTGGAGGGTCCCAGGTAAGCTCACGGGCAGGAAGGAGAGGAAAAGTCACCAGGACCCTGGAAAAGTCAAAGTGAAGGTAGAGGGAGTTTTTGCAAATGATCATGATCAGACCCTGGAGAAAGAGGAGACCTCAAGGGAGACTTTCGGCATGTGGGGAGTGTCATGAGAACTAACTGAGAAACAAAAGAGACATGACCATGTTTGGTACCATAAGTTGGAGAAGTAATTCATGGCAGTTATAGGAAATCACATTTATTGTGAATAAGGTCATCCAGACTATTCCTTTATTCAATAAGCAATTTAATTATTCAATTTAGTCAGCATTTATTAAGGCTTGGTGATCAGAGCTAGGAAGGGAAATCAGAGAACCAAAATGTCATTATGATGCTATGTGATTAGTGCAAAAAGAGAAGTATATACAGAGCCCAGAGAATGATGATTTCTAAGGGTGTGTAGGAGGGCTCCCAGGAGGAGGTGGACCAATGAGATATGGATTTTGAAGGATCAACAAGAGTTTATTTGTCACAGCAAAGGGTAGGGATTCATCTTTAATGGTTGGCAGCCTGTGATTTGTCAGCAAGTCTACCTAGCTTAAAGACAGAGAAACCAAGCCAGTTCCACATTCTATTTCCAACAGATATGTAGATTTGATGGTGGGTGGAAGGAAGCTACTGGTTCATCATCCCCTTTGGAGATAGCACCCACTGGGGCCCTGGCACGAACACACCTTAGGTGTTACAACTGCCAGTGTCACCAACCAGTCACAAGGTTGTAGTTTTCATCAAGTTTCTGTGCATAGAAGAAACCAAGGAAGAACAAGTAGAAAACAGAAGGCTGAAACTGCTCATCAGTAACTGATGCAACTCCAGGTGGTGCCACTGCTGGCTCAGGGCCCCTCCACCTGCTGGAGACGTTTCTACATTGTCCTCAATGTGGGCGTTCATCCCACCCCTTGGCTGTTTCTGCCTGAGCTCTCGGGCAGGGCTATCAGGTCTGAGACCCATTTGTGGAAATGTCCTCTGTAGAAAGCTGGTACCCATGGTCACCCCTTTCCTTACTCAACAGAATGAAACAGACTGATCCTCCAGCGCACTGACCAACAGGGGTCTTGAATGGTGACTCAAGTCTTCTGGTCTATAGCTGGTCCAGCCTTAGAAAACCCTCTTGACTTTAGAGCACTCTGCCAGGGTATCCGTTGGAGGGGGCAGCCCTGAAGTAGGTATTACCCCCTTTGAAAAGAGCAGGTGTCATTCCTGTCACTTTAGATTAACTTTAGCTGAGAAAGACCGACAGAAACACGATGCTGGGTGAACTATATTTGACTGATATTCTGTCAAATATTGCATGGGGTTATGATCCACAAATTCTCTCATCTGCTGCTGCTGTCTGAGTAGCTGAATGCACAATGGCATAATTACCATATTTTGTTCAGATTTCCCTCCTTAGGATCAGAGCCTGTGAATGTGAAATGTGCCCACAGAAAAAGGAAAACCTGATAGGGTGGGTGCAAGGGCATCCCTCAGCTCTTCCCTGGGAGGAGCTGGGGAGGGAGGAGGGCTTCCGGAATGTGTCCAGGCTCTCGCCCAGGAAGGTGCTCATCCTGGAGACAAAGGAGGAAGGTGGAGGATCAGGAGTAAGGAGCAGGATTAAGATCACACAAACCTGCAGCCCTTAGAAACTGGCTTAATCCACTTTATAAAGAGTTGGGAGGGTTTTTCTGTCCATGAATATAATACCTTGCACATCTGATCAGCTTTTTTTCCCAGAACATTTCAAAGCTCTCTGCAAATACAGCAGAGTCTCCTTAGATTAGAGCCCGGCCTATTATTACCTGGTTTAGGAGACACCCCAGGTCAGCGGGTCACCTGGGGCCCTCTGAAATAAGACAATTCCCTGCAACAAAAAGCCTGGTGTGATGTGGTTTGTATAACGAGTGGTTTTCAAACTGTGTGAGTCATGGGACCCTTGAAAAAAAAAAAGAAAACAGCCTGAAGCTCAATTCATAATTCAGAACAAAGTGGATCTATTCTGGTTAAACCAAAGCTACGATGTGAAGGGGAACAAAGATGGGTCCACCTGACACTCCTGCTCATGGTTGGAAGGCTATTCTGGAAATCACAGTGTCCCCACCCCCCAAGCAGAGGTAAATATTCTATGATGTTAGCGGATGTTAAATTTCTTCAATATACCTTCCAAGTCTTGCTACCTAATTTTATTTCTTTCATTTTGTGCTATTTTGATAACAAGGGACCCCCAAAGATACATTTCACGTAGAACCAAATGCATAATTTGTGCAGCCAAGTACAAAATAAAAACTTGGGCCCTTTGTTCAAAATGATTAAGAATTTCAAGATGGCAGCAACAGAGCATTAAACTCAGCCCAGGGCATTTCTAAGCCTGGGGCCCTTTGGCATACCCAAAAGTGGTTTCTACAGGGCCTATAGAACCTGGACCTGCCCCTTTCTCCACCTGTCCAGAGAAATACCAATAGGATCAAAGGAATCTCCACGTTTCCCAAGAAGTTTCTTCCATTCTAGTGAGTCAAGCTGGTCCACCTCACAGCCCCAGGAGATTTCAAAGCTTCCAACAGAGTGCATGCATATTGCAGTCTCACTTTCATATGGAAGGATGGCCTTAAGGTGAATGATTCTGTTTGCAAACAAACTGCAACAGAACAAAGAATCCGCTGCGTGTTCAAGGACTGGGACTGGAGTGGCACTTGGGGGAAGCTATGGATCAATCCCCAAGCCCTCAGAGGATTGGGCAGGGTGATTTGGGTTCTCCTTGAGGGCCTGGGCTTCATATGCTCCTTTTCTAGGTTCCCTGTGATCCAAGGCTGGGGTATGTTTGACAACGTGTCTATTGAATAAATGCAGCCTGTGTTCCAACCAAAATCGTGGTTCTCTGACTTGGCCATTTGCACTACAAATGACAAATCTTTGTCATTATCCCCCTACCCAGAAAGCTCTTCTTTTCCCTTCTTGAATCCAGGTCCTATCTACATGCTAAACTCCTGCTCACATGTTCCCTGCCCTCAAGGTGACATAGGCCACTTTGAGGCCTATGACATAGGCCACTGAGGATGTTTGGGTTGAGACTGGAAAACTGATTAGTGGGCGTACCAGGCAAAGTCTACTCAGGAAATAGAAACCACCTAAGTAATGAAATAGAGGGGCCTAAATGGAGGAATTGCCTTTATCAGAGATGGAAACGCTGAGAAGTCAAACAGGGGGCGTTGAGTCAACCTAGTGATGAAAAGTGTAGGCAGCCACTGCTGTCCTTGGCCAGAAAGACAGGAGGCTGGACGTGTGATGTACCAGAGTGAGCCAGAGATCCCAGCAAAGTTGTCACAAGAATCGGTCCAGAAGAGGTGGAACTGTGGAGGAAACGAGATGCTAGAGGGTCTGTCCGTAGCAGAATGGGACAGGCAGGAATCCTCTACAGTCCCTCCTTCCGTCATTCCTTCTCTCCCAGTTCCTCCCAATGGCCTTACCCAGAAGGAAGCCTGAGAGATGCAGGGGCCAGCCCCTCTGGGATGGAGCAGTGTGGGTAGCATCTGGGGGCCAGTAAGGCCAGGACTGCATGCAGGGCTGTTGTAGGAGTGGTGCTCCATTGCAGGCAGAGAGAGGCAGTTGAACTTGATCATATTTGGGGAACGTTCCAGCCCTAAGAGAGACACTTGATAGGAATATTCTTTCTTTTCCATAACAATTCACATGATAATGGCCTTAAAAATAATGTTTCCCATGCTCAGTGAAACAACAGAGAAAAGTCTTTCCCTTGGATGTGTAATGCCTCACCAGGTTGGTATCTTTTTATAATTTAGGAGAGATGTTGTGTTTTCTGACTTGCAGATTCACTTCCTTTTATGAGACGATGAAAATTATATAACCCATCATGTTTCCCTTTTGGCCTTAGCTGCCAGGAAGCTCTGAACTAAATTCAACCTTCCCAGATACAAGTTTTTAATTATATACTCTCCCCTCCTACATTTCTTTAAATCCACCATTTCTAGTTTAACCCTCTCACTGATTAAATGTTTTATAAGACAATACAAATTCTTTGAAATAGCAGATCAAGTATACCTTGGCTTCCTTTTCATTTAAGATGCTTCCAACAGTTCCTACCACTCGGATTCTTCCTCCCATTTGCTCCCGGTCTGTTCCCCTTCCCCCACAAAACTTCCTAGTGACTTGTCATTTTCCCACGTTAAGAAAGCCACAGGCCCTTCCCACTTCTCCATGGCACTCTCTTACTCCTAAATTATCGCTGTATCTCTTTCACTTCCTCTTCCACTGCCCTCTTCAGAGATTTCCTCTCCAGCAGGGCATGAACCCTTCCCAAGCAGTGCCAGCATCACGGGGCCCACTAAAGAGGAAGCCGAAAGTCTGGACAGAGAAGTGATGGCTGCCGGAGGTGGAGGGCCAGCCAGTGCTCATGAATGGCGGCCCTCGGGGCTTTGAGTAGCTGCCCTGGTTTGAATCCGGCTCTGCCACTCACCTGCTGTGACCAATGGACATCGAGTGTGCCCACCAGCTCCCCGCACAATGTCCCTCCCCATGCTGTTGGTGACGTCACTCCAGCTTTTCTCTGGGGATCACCCCTCTCCCAGTGCATCCAGTTTGGATGGGACTGACTTTCAAATGCCACATCCTCCCCGCCCAAGGTGTAGTCAAGTGACCCAGCCAAACCCACGATTCTCTCTTTCA
>NW_011495018.1:18057456-18097665 GCF_000754665.1 Bison bison bison | reverse complement strand
TCTCTCTTTCAAGTGGGCCCATTTCGAGTGGGGTGACAAGTTGGAGCTCATTCATCTTGCCCACAATCCCCAGTGAGCTCATCTCTTAAGTCCCAAAGCAGACTGCATGCTTGTCTTTACAAGGCCTGCAGACTCAGATTTTCCCTGGATTTTTAAAAATGAGTTTCTGTTACTGTAACCATCACCCCCAAGTGATGCGGAGCCTGATCCTGGGCAAGTGACCTAATCTCTTGGAGTCCCAGATGCTACATCTCTTCCATGGAGATGCCAACACACATGTCTTGGGGCAAGGGGTAATGCACTTAGCCCTTTCTGAGTGTTTCAAAGTATTTCATCCCTCTTTCCCTGCTCTGTTCAACAAGTCAACTGCAAAAGGTGATGGACCCTGCCCCCATTCCACAGCTGGCCAGTGGCAAGCATCAGTGGTCAGGTCTCCTGAGAACTCATGTTTCTCTTCAGGACCTCTCAGTGCTTCACGGAACCCCTTGGGATCTCACCAAAGGGTGAGCAGTAGTTTACCCATTTCAATGGGGGAGAAGGAAAATTTCTAGAGACCTCATCTAAGGATGGAGAAGGCAATGGCACCCCACTCCAGTACTCTTGCCTGGAAAATCCCATGGACGGAGGAGCCTGGTAGGCTGCAGTCCATGGGGTCGCTAGGAGTCGGACACAACTAAGCGACTTCACTTTCACTTTTCACTTTCATTCATTGGAGAAGGAAATGGCAACCCACTCCAGTGTTCTTGCCTGGAGAATCCCAGGGACAAAGGAGCCTGGTAGGCTGCCGTCTATGGGGTTGCACCGAGTTGGACACGACTGAAGTGACTTAGCAGCAGCAGCAGCAGCAGCATCCTAAGGAATGAAGGCATCGGATTCTCCAGCTCTGGCTGTTTGCTAAAAGCCCTGGCCCGGGCTCCTCGATGGAGAAGCTGCTGTGTTCGGTGGACTCCTCTCTCCATAAAACTGCAACCAAGTCTGTTTTAGAAGCATGTGCATGAGCAGACTCAGCCTTGAGAGGCCTCCTGTGTCTTGAGCACTGACAATCTTCCAATCCTCCAAGAAGACTTGGCAAGCATCCTCCAATGCCCTGGGCCGTGTGAACCTATGGCTGAATGTGGCTGGATGTGCCTGGCTGGCTCCCTGGGTCCCTGGAGTCCACGGAGCAGGTCTCTAGACTGTACCATTCTCACCGAGTAGAAGTGGAAGTGTTCGTCGCTCAGTCATGTCTGACTCTTTGCGACCCCATGAGCTGTAGCCCGCCAGGCTCCTCTGTCCTTGGAATTCTCCAGGCAAGAATACTGGAGTGGGTTGCCATTCCCTTCTCCAGGGAATCTTCCCAACCCAGAGATCGAACCTGGGTCTCCCTGCATTGCAGTCAGATTCTTTACTGTCTGAGGCACCAGGGAAGCCCTATTCTCACTGAGAGTGGATGCTAAATAGTGATGTTCCTAGGCCCACAGTGGGCTCCATGGGGAGTCCTCACTGGCTATCCCAACAGGCTGGCCACAAAGTCTTTTTAAATAATAACTACTAGCAGGATCACTGCTGCTTATGTCTTCACATCAGTATAAATTAAGTTCATTAGTTTTATTTTACAAATTCAGTTATCAGGCTTAAGCAATTGAGAAATTTGATCAAGGTGACAGAGCTATTAAGGGATGGAGGGATTCTCAAGAATCTCACCCAGGGACTTCCCTGGCGGCACAGTGGTTACCTCTCCACACTCCCAATGCAGGCGGCATGGGTTTGATCCCTAGTCAAGGAATTAAGATCCCATATACCACACTGCATGGCCAAAAAATATCTCACCCTGGTTTGCATGCATGCCTGCTCAGTCGCTCAGCTGTGTCTGACTTTTTGTGGCCCCCCATGCTCCTCTGTCCATGAGATTCTCCAGGAAAGAATACTGGAGTGGGTTGCCATGCCCTCCTCGAGGGGATCTTCCCAACCCAGGGATAGAACCCACATCTCCTGCATGGCAGGTGCATCCTTTGCCACTGAGCCACCGGGGAAGCCCCTCACCCAGGTCTACCTGACCGCAAAGCCCGTGCTCTTCACCACTGTGTTATACAGTATCTCTCGTGCTTCTGGGAGGAGGCCCACTGGGTCCCCCATTCACAGTCCCCGGGTGAGCAGCAGCACCTGCAGACCACAGAGGATGAATAGACCTGATTTCCTGCTGCTACTGCTTGGCGACTCAGTGGTTTGGGAAAGTCACAGTTCCTCTCAGATTCTCAATCCCCTGCTTTGGAGGGTGGAGGACACCGTACCACCTCTGTCTGCGTGGGACGGTATTATCTACAACATTCTGCACAGCATCTTCGTGATGGGCATAGCAGCTGGGAGAAGACAAGCGTACGGAGCGAGGAAACAGCAGCAGGAAAGGGAGAACAAGTGATGAGGAAGAGATGGGAAGGAAATGATTCTTGGGAATCTGCTGGGATCCTGAGACAGCATGCCCTCCTGCCTCCTGCCCCTCCACGCTGGCACGTTCAGCAACCACACCAGGCAGGATGCTTCCTCCAGGCTTCCTTGGGGGAGGAGCAGGGGCCAAGAATGCATCGGAAACAACAGGATTCTGTGAGATCAGACAGCCTTCGTGCGGTGGGCCTCCAAACGGTTCTGCCAGTTCTTTAAGTCTGCTTGGGCTTCGAGATCTTCTTGCAGCCTCCGGAAGTGAGTTGGAGAAGCTTGAGGTGGGATGAGAAGACCAGGCCTTGAACTTCCTCCACTGTCCCTGCCCACAGACCCAGTGACCACAGGATTTTTCTCTGTCCTGTTCTGGCTAGCTGACCGGCTTCCCCTCACCCACCCACCGCCATCTCCTCATTACAGAACAAAGGAAGCTGGCTCCTTCCCTCCAGTCCAGAGAGGGTTCCTAATTGGCTTTCCATTAAAGGGAAAATAGACTACTGTTTCCACCTCATTATTTATGAGCCTTTCTGGAAGTGCATTTCCATGCACTCTGGGATTACTCACGCCCATTTTGCTTGGCCATATTTTATGATCTGTTTTATTTATTCAGGGCCTCTATTGGGTACTCACATCTGAAACCAATTAAAAACCAAGAAATAGGAAAAACCAAATAAACACCTGGAGATGTCCAAACCCAGTCTTTCTGAAGCCTGCGACTGGGGGACAGGCATGGCCAGGCCGATAGTCTCGGCCACAGGAAACGGGGGTCTCTCCTGGAGACACCAGGTGACGAGGCCACACAAGATGGCGGCACATCGATTCAAGGACCTGTAGACAGAGCTGGGGCTGGACTGCCAGGTCCTGTGTCTGAGCGCTCCCTGTGCAGGGCAAAGGCATCACTGGTGCATGTCAGGGTCCCTCTTTCTGCCTGGCGTGTCGGAGGATCTAGGCAACCCTTGGCTCGGCCTGTGGGCATCCCCACCGTGACTCTGTGAACATAGACCTGTGCACACTGTTGCAGAAATTTGGAACAAAATTGTGAAGAACCATCTGTATGAATTTGGGACTGGTTTGCCCTCTATAAACACTGTCTCCAGCTTCACTCTAGAAGGATTCTTAGGGGCAAATGTGCTCGCCTTTAGTCCCAGAAAAACAGCTACCAAGCTTAGCATTCCCACAGACTGCTAGTCTCATTGAGCCTTAATCCAGGTGGGGGTAGGGGTCTCAGAGAGAAGAAAGCCGGCCCTCGTCTTTTTCAGGGGAATCTGTTTCACAGCTTCATACAATGTGCTTTGGAGTCTGTGCCCATGGACAAGCCACTCTGTGCCTTGTCTGTCTGTGTAAGATGCGACTGATGCGCTCCAGGCTCCTCTGTCCATGGGATCCTCCAGGCAAGAATACTTGCGTGGGTAGCCATTTCCTCCTCCAGGGGATCTTCCTGACCCAGGGATCAAACCCCTGTCTCCTGCATTGGCAGGCAGATTCTTTACCACTGAGCCACCGAGAAAGTCCAACGCATGGAAGCCCCTTTTTCATTTTGCCTGCCCTTCCCACAGCTTCAATCTCTGCTGCGACGGGAGGTCTCTCTCTCCCCACCTCCCACCTCCACCCAGGGAGAGTCAGTACATTGGTGGGTGGTCTCTGTCGTGGACTCAAATGCCCCCTTCCTCCCCTTCGGCTGAGCTGGGTGTGTGGACAGTAGGAAGGGGGCCCCTGCCCCTGCTGGGTGGTAAGGGCACCCAGCAGCCTCCTGTTGGGCAGGGAGATTGATGGTGTAAATGCCAGCGCTTCATGGAACTTTGGAGAGTTTTGGTTGGGATTAAAAGAAATGATGCACATCACATCTCTGATGATGTTTCCTCTCCAGGATATTTGTGTTTATTGTAACACGTGCACACGTGTGTGCACACACACATAAATTGAGGAATGGGACTGGCTCCCTGGATTCTTAGGAATAGTGCTACTTAGAGATTTACCCCTGACTTCCCTTAGTAATTTATATAAAGCCTCCCTTCATTCACTTGTTGGTTCATTAATTCAACAAACATTGTGTTGGGTACATCTGTGTGGCAGGTACTGGCCACACACCTCATAGATGGGAAATAAACCCTCCCTCCTGTGCTGACATTGCAGCCTGAGCTGGAAGGTCTAGGCTTCTCCTGGGACAATATACTTCAGAGGTTTACTCCCCACGATGAATGTAGGAACTATAAAAGCCATCGACTCTTGAGGCAGGAGGGGAACTAGGAAGCTGACACAATTCTACTTGTCCACAAACCACTGCTTTCAAATTTGAGGTCTGCTCTTCTAGATCTTGGTCACATTCTGGTGAACATGATGATTTCTTGCTTTTACTACACGATCGGTGCCTGACACTTCTGAATATGAGAAGCCAAGTTTCCCAATTTCTCTGCTTTCTTCAGCAGCACGTGGGGATTGAGAATGGTGAGGATTCAGGGAGCAGATGGGCATGTGAAGGGGGGCGGGCATGAGGAGGAGGTTGCCCACACAACCACAGACCAGCTCCCACCCAGAGAAAGGTTCAGACTTTGGTGATGTCAAGGTGGGCTGAGTGAAGCCGAATTGCTCTTCATGACAGTGAGAGAAACTTTTGCAATTTCTGTACCATTGGCCACTTAGGGAAAGCTAGAAACCTCTTCTCAGATTAATATTTACAACGCATAAAGTGAAATATATAGGATGAAAGGAAGCCAAATATATTAAAATGCTATCAAAATTTTTTTTAATTGTGGTGGAGTAATTCTTGGGCTACTTTACGTTGTTGTTATTCAGTCGCTGAGTCATGTCCAACTCTTCGCGATCCCGTGGACTGCAGCACGCCAGGCTCCCCTGTCCTTCACCGTCTCCTGGAGTTTGCTCAAGTTCGTGTCGATTTTATACTTTACAAATACTTTTATAAATATATTTAAATACTTATAAATACACGTACTTTATAAATACATTTAAATAACAAGGCAGTGCACTGAAAACAGGCAACTTCATCTTGAATTTTATTTTGTAAAGACATAGACACATGAAGACTGTTGTTTCCTGGTCTGATCCTGGCCAGCGTGACATGTGTGTCTGATAAGGAGAATGCACATGTCCTGTTGGACACCTGATTTTGTTTTTCAGTTTAATAGTTCCAAGGGTTGAAATCCTGATTCCCAAAGATAAAGGGTTGCAAGTGTATTTGAAAATTTCACAGCTGACTTTACAAGGAGCACACAAAGCCTCTATAGTTTATGGAGTTAAACTCCAGTTGTGGAAACACACAACTTCACCATTTGGTGGCTGAACTACCAAGTCCAGTGTTACTTAAGCCCTGACAAGTTTTGTCATATAAGGATCTACACAGAGAAACACCGTGATGTTCTGCAGTCTAGGAGCAAATAACGGGCTTCATGTCAAAGGAGAGCATAAATGATATTTCAATAACTATAATACAATACAAATATCTGGACTTCTCGGTGACAAAGTCACAGGTACTATAATATCTATAGGCTTGTCTCCTGCATGCTCAAGAGAAGGAAATACTAAAATTCAGTTGGAGGCTATCAAAGAGATGCCATTTCCTCCCATCCCAGTTCACAGACCCACAGAATGCCTTGGAAGCTCATGGGCACCCAACTAATAACCAGTCTTCTAGCGGGAGGAGATGAGAGTTAGAGACAAAAGTCAGACAGCACAGAATCAGAAAATTCCAAAGGTAGGGCAGCCCACAGAACCATGTCATCACAGGAAGCATGGGGAGACCTTTCATGAACAAGAAAGTCCTTGTCCTGTCTGACCTGGCTGCTGCTGACAAAATCTTCATCCCAGTCTCCCCGACTCTCATACAGGCCTTGAGTGGTTTGTGATGGAAATCAGGCAAGGGGCAGCATCTTCTGTTTGGGTCAATCCAGGATGATTGCAAATCCATTGGCCGATGAAACAGATTTAGCTGGAATGAGAACCTGGGCTAGAGAGGTAAGGCTCGCCTGGGAAATGTGCAGACCCTCAGGGAAAACTTTGGCCCTCCATCGGTCCTGGAGTACAGGTCCAAGGGGATCTCATCTAAATCTCAGGGCCCCTGAAGACACAGGTGGTATCAAGAAAGCTCACAGGATTTATCCCATAGGAGGAGGTCAGTAGCTCATAGCTCTGATATTTGGGAAGCTGGAGGAGGTTGAGGAACGGACCATCCTGGTTACCCAGCCCCCAATCCCCCGCCTTCTCAAATGCTTTCTTCATGGCACACAAGCCTTCCCAGTGGCTCAAGCATCCACAAGAGACGTGAAGCCCTATTTGGTTTGCGGTGCTCCCTCCACCATTGCTAAGCATCTGGTTCTTTTAGAGTCTGAGCGAGTTGCTCCTGACCGTCACCAGCCCAGACAGTGGTTGCTGAAGAAGCTCTAATGAGAAGCCAACAGATGAATCCCCGCTGCCCTGCTCTGCCTTTAGCAAGCCCGCTGCTTCCCCACACTGTCCTCCCCACACTGTTTTGTAAGTTTTCCTCCTAATCTCAACCTCCTTCCTCTTTCCCATTCTTCTGAATGTTAAAGTCACGACCTTTGCGGTTTACGGGCCACCAGAGACTGAACTAAATGTGTTAGCTCTGAGTCCAAACAAGTAATAGCCGGCCAATTAAATTAATAATCCATATTGTTACGATGTTTAACCACGGCTGTTTCCTCAGCGGTCTGTTTAAATCACAGCCAAGGCCTGACCTATTAAAATGAATAACTGGAATTATGAGAAACACCATTTAATAAACACAGGGAGGAACTCAGCACAATTGGGCATGAAATATTTATTACCACTTGAAGCAGAGGGCTGTTTGGGACTTTAAGATGGGATTAACGAATGCATTTTAATTTCTAACTCACAAGGTGGGAAGTGGGGCTGGAACCGGAACCGGCACTAAAGGCCCTCCGGAAGTTTCTTGGAAAAATCTGCTCATGTTGTGTTTGTCCCATTGTGCTGGGCTATTTCTTTATGTGAGGGCTTCCACCAGTGCAGTAAGAGCAGGAGTGTGGGCATCTGGTCAGTGGCTTCTCGGAGACTTAGTACTTGCTTAGTAAATATTTCCTGGATGGATGGATAATGGCTGAGTGGATAGATGGGTGGGTGGATGGATGAATGGATGAGTGAGTGGATGGATAGACTGATTGGTGGGTGGATGGACAGACTGGGGTGGATGGATAGACTGTCTGGATGGATGGGTGGATAGACTGATGATAGATGAAACATTTTGACACCTTAGTATGTATACCTCAATGATATGGGAAAGATAAAACTCTTAGCACAACAGGTGACACATTCTAAATCCTCAGTACATGATAATTGTGACTGTGAATATAGTTAGGAGAGCAAAATCTGGCTAATTTACTAGAAAACCAGTGCTCACATTTGGCAGCTCCTCAGGAGCTTCAGGGCAGTCCGAGGACCCAACTTCAACCCTGACTGCCCCACTTATCTTTAAGTGAGCCTGAGAGCCTGTCTGGGGATTACATATTTTTGTTTTACTATTGTTGGCTTTTCTCAGAAAGAATTGCTCCTTTCCCTGTTTTCCCAAAGCTCTCTGTCTTATTCCTGCGTTTGCTCTGACATGTCCCTGTTTCCCCAGGTATGACTATGTTTTCAGATTATTCCCTTTTCCCAGGTGTCAGCTCTCAACTTTTGATCACGGGTTTCAAAAATGCGGTTCCTGTAATGATAACCCTTAGCAAGGCAGGTAAGTGAGGAAGTTATCAAGGATTTATGAAGGTTCAGATGCTAAAGAGTTTGACTGCAATGCTGGAGATCTGGGTTCGGTCCCTGGGCTGGGAAGATCCCCTGGAGAAGGAAATGGCCACCCACTCCAGTGTTCTTGCCATGGACAGAGGAGCCTAGCAGGCTACAGACTATGGGGTCGCAAAGAGTCGGACACAACTGAGTGACTAACACACAGACGTGATCAAGATAACTGGGCCTTCCCTACAGGGGTGACCCAATGGGAAATGTCCCTGCCAGAACTTGCCTCCAGAGAAAGCGGAAAGCAGGCAGACCAGGCTGTGTGTGCTGAAGGGGCACCTGTGACATTGTGAGGACGGGGGGGCCACTTGGGCACACCTGGCTGTGGTCTCCCCTTTGAGAACCTGAGAGCATCTCCCGGAGGCCACAAAACCACCCTCGGGTCCAGTCACTGTCTCCCCAAGTCTGAAATTATATGTGCTATAAAGGCACAACAGGCAAAGGGTAGTCTCGTCACGAATAGAAGAATCTTGAAACTGAAAGCAGAAAAAAGAGGAATGAGTTTTATGAAGAGGGTAGATCTCTTACTTTGGGGATGACGTGGAGTATTTTTTCTTTCAGTGAGGAAAAGATGGTTTGGGTTAACCTTATGAAAGATTGACAGGTTCTCCCCACTATCCCACTACATTAAAAAAAATAAAATAAACAAGAATGGTCCCAAACAGAAGTGTCTTAAGTGGCCAATATAGTCACATGGATGTGACATGGGAAGCTTGCCTGACCCCAAGTGGCCTTCAAGAGATCGGGGCTTCAAAGGGCTCTGTCAGTCTGCACTCTGCAGATCTCATGTTGTCAATGTCACTGTCTGTTACTTTGGTCTCTTTAATCCTTAAGGATGCTTGCAGAGTAATGGATAGCATGGCTGTGTTGGAATCCTGTTTTCCTGTGTGGTGGAGGAGACTTCTGTCAAACTAGGTAGAGTTGCTTCTTTATCACCCATCCCTCCCCTACCAGACTGTGAGTCCCTGCAGAGTAAGACTGTATGTTATTCATCTCTTTGTCCCACAGCATGACTTGCTCAGTAGATAACATCTTTCTGGTCCTCAGCAGAAGTTCATGGATAACAAAAGCCATCCTTTATGGAGCCCATATAATATCCAAGCCTTGCACTCAGTTCTTTGCATGTGCCCTTCTGTGTGATAGTCCCAACCACACGCTGACTGTTACGATGCCCTATTTTACAGATGAGGCACCTGAGACATTAAGAAGCTGGGCACTTGTCCAGGATCACCCAGATAACATGCAGCAGCCCTGGAATTTGAACCTTGTGTGTATAATTTCGGAGCCTTAGCTTTCGTTGCCATGCTGTTTTGTCTCCAAGTGGTGAATGCACATGCCACTTAACTCAGCCACGGAGGTGACCACGTAGGAACAGGATGGCGAGGCTGAGGCCGAGTGAGAGGATGTGGGAGATTCTTTCAGAGTGGACTTGCCTCTCTATTTATGTTTTTTCTGGTCTGGAAGATGCACCGATTTGTTACCCAAGGCATTGTTGCATTTCCCTTGTCCTCAAGGTGTGCTGAGCATGTTGCTAAGCAGCAGCCAATGCCCACCCTCCCATCAGACCTCTTAATGAATCTGTGAGCGATGATGGGAAGGCCTGGAGCAAAAGGCAAGAGATGTGGGTCCTTGGCCTGGCTCTGCAGTATGCATTTGGGTAAACCCCCAGGTCTGGTTTACCTGTATCCAGGAAAGGCAGAAATCACTGGTTTTCCTCTCCCTTCAGATTCTGTAATTCCTCAGGTAGCCCACCATCAGATTAAACACCCTCCTTCTAACCAGTCTGAATTATTCAAGATAGTGACTGAATGGCTCTTGAGAGTATGTGTCTACTGCCTCTAGGATTCCAGAAGCCTCAGTCTAGAAGCCTAAGTAAGAGACCCACTGATCTTGGAGTATGAACACTGCATGAGGTCAGGACTCTCGAGTTTTTCTGAGGTCCTCTCCGAGCAGTAGTCGACCAATCTCCCATGTGCTTCACACATCTCTGACCAAGTGTGGAATGTGTGTGAATGCTAAGTCACTTCAGTAGTATCCGACTTTTTGCGACCCTATGGACTGTAGCCCACTGAGCTCCTCTGCCCATGGGGATTCTCCAGGAAAGAATACTGGAGTGGGTTGCCAAGCCCTCCTCCAGGGGATCTTCCCAACCCAGGGATGGAACCCACCTCTCTTATGTCTCTGCATTAGCAGGTGAGTTTGAATCAGACCTCATGGGAAGAAAGCAGCCTTGAAGCGATTGTTTTCATGGTGAAAATCTGCCTTCCTAAGAGCGCGAACATAATTACTTAGTTGATTGCTCATAATTAGTTATATATGAACTAGTTTCAAAATAAAAATATCAACATTAACACTAACAATATTTTTAAGGTGCAAAATGAGAGTGGTACATTTGTTATATCAGAAAGCAAAACTACCAAAGATTTCTATAATTGTGTCAAACAGACGTAAGACCAACCAGAACTGGCCACAGGTATGGAAAGGAGATTAAGTATAAGAGTAATAATAACTATATCGAATCAAAACACATCACATCCATGCATTCGGGAGGAACGGGGAGTAATTGTTTAAAGAGTACAGGGTATTCTTCTGAGGTGACGACAAAGTTTTAAAACTAGAGGGAAGTGGGAGCTGTACAACATGGGGAATGCACTAAACGCTGTAGAATTATACACTTTAAAATGGCTAATTGTATGTTGTGTGAATTCCCACTTCAATTAAAAGAGAGAGACTTAAGAGACATATCACCCACATGTAAACTGTGTAGATGTTGTATAGGTCCTCGCTATTGCTCTTCTTTTGCTTTATTTTTTCATGTTTCCAAGAGAATTTTGAGTAGTTTTGGAATTCTAAAGAATTAGTTCCTATGCAGTAGGAATTAATTCTTTAGAATTCCAAAATTACTCAACAATGGCACCCCACTCCAGCACTCTTGCCTGGAAAATCCTATGGATGGAGGAGCCTGGTGGGCTGCAGTCCATGGGGTCGCTAAGAGTTGGACATGACTGAGCAACTTCACTTTCCCTTTTTACTTTCATGCATTGGAGAAAGAAATGGCAACCCACTCCAGTGTTCTTGCCTGGAAAATCCCAGGGACTGGGGAGCCTGGTGGGCTGCCATCTATGGGGTCGCACAGAGTCGGACACAACTGAAGTGACTTAGCAGCAGCAGCAGCAGCATGCAGTTAAAATAGCTTTTGCTTTATGAAATACTGTGATATCTGGAATTTACTCTTAAGTCATCTAGGATTGGATATGGATGAAACAACTTTGGCTGTAAGTTGACAGCCCTTGAAGCTGGATAACTGGGTACATAAGGGTTCTTTCTATTTTATTCTCTACTTCTGTATGTGTTTGGACCTTTTCATCCTAAATGTTTTGTGTTTTTTTAAATAGTCTTTCTCATTCATAATATCTTATCATCTTTTGTCCCTGCTCCTCCCACTATTCCCTGTGGCTCAGCAGTAAAGAATCTGCCTGCAAAGCAGGAGCCCCATGAGATGCAAGTTCAATCCTTGGGTCAGGAAGATCCCCTGGATGGCAACTCACTCCAGTATTCTTGCCTAGAGAACCCTAGGCACAAAGGAACCTGGTGGGCTATAGTCCATAGGGTCGCAAAGAGTCAGACACAACTGAAGTGACTTAGCATGCACATACCTCCCACAATATACCTCCAGAGGTCAAAATGGGCCAGGATCACACCCAGAGAAATTAACAACTGTCTGATATTTTGATTACTAAAATGCTTCGTCCATCCTCCAATCACAAAGGCGTTAGGTTGGAAATGATCCTCCTCTGAAGGCCTACTTTTCTGCCTACACAAGATTAGCTGTCTGGGGCCAGGGGTTCAGACGCCAGCCAGGAGCTAATTGGCCTATGCAAGGAACAAACTCACAGCTTTTCCTTCCCTAACTCCTTGCCATTCTGATTCCTGTGTCACCCTGTCTGCGAAGACCTCCCATTGCTCCCCACTGCTTGGGGCCAGCTCTTTCTCAGAGGGAGGAAGAAGGAAGTGGTTAGTGGATTTGGCATTCCCAGCCTGAGGATTGGTTCTTCTCCCTTGGCTGCTGCCTGCTGCTTTCTCATCCAGGCATACTAGCTATAAAAGTGCCTAGAAGGCAGAAATGGCTATGAATATTCATGAAGTCATTATGAATGATACTGCTTTAAAAATGAATCGTCTTCCAGCTATTCACCCTGGAAATTGAATTCTTCTCTCATACTTTGAGTCACTAGGAGATTGTTAACAGCAGTGGGCAGCAAACTTCAATCTAGAGGCCAAATCTGGTCCACTACATTTATTTTATATGATCTGCAAGGCAACAGTGGTTTTTACATCTTTAAATAATTAGGGGAAAAAGCAAAAAGGAGTACTATTTTGTGGCATACACAACTAAATGAAATGCAAATTTCAGAGTCTGTAAATATAGTTCTCCTGGAACATAAGCCTCACCCGTTGTCTTACATGTTGCCTATGGTTGATTTCATGCTAAAATGACAGAGTTGAGTAGTTGGATTAGAGATGATATGGCCCAGGCAGCTTAAAATATTTACTATCCAGCCCTTTAGAGAAAAAGTTCATTCATTTCTGGTCTGTAAGCTGAGATTCTCCTATCAACTCTTAACGATTCACTCTTGTCTAATAGAGCTGTACTGCAATGACATCCGTTGCCAGTAGAGGCCACTGTCCTCCACACATCAGGCTGAAACCGTTCAGATGGAGGTTTGGGGTTTTAGAGAATGTATTGACTGGTGATAGAAGCAAGGTCTGATGCTGTAAAGAGCAATATTGCATAGGAACCTGGAATGTTAGGTCCATGAATCAAGGCAAATTGGAAGTGGCCAAACAGGAGATGGCAAGAGTGAATATCGACATTCTAGGAATCAGCAAACGAAGATGGACTGAAATGGGTGAATTTAACTCAGATGACCATTATATCTACTACTCTAGGCAAGAATCCCTTAGAAGAAATGGAGTAGCCATCATAGTCAAAAGAGTCCAAAATGCAGTACTTGGGATGCGATCTCAAAAACGACAGAATGATCTCTGTTCATTTCCAAGGCAAACCATTCAATATCATGGTAATCCAAGTCTATGCCCCAACCAGTAACGCTGAAGAAGCTGAATGGTTCTATGAAGACCTACAAGACCTTTTAGAACTAACACCCCCCAAAAATGTCCTTTTCATTGGGACTGGAATGCAAAAGTAGGAAGTCAAGAAACACCTGGAGTAACAGGCAAATTTGGCCTTGGAGGACAGAATGAAGCAGGGCAAAGGCTAATAGAGTTTTGCAAAGAGAACACACTGGTCATAGCGAACACCCTCTTTCAACAATATAAGAGAAGCCTCTACACATGGACATCACCAGATGGTCAATACTGAAATCAGATTGATTATATTCTTTGTAGCCAAAGACGGAGAAGTTCTATACAGTCAGCAAAAACAAGACTGGGAGCTGACTGTGGCTCAGATCATGAACTCCTTATTGCCAAATTCAGACTTAAATTCAAGAAAGTGGGGAAACCACTAGGCCATTCAGGTATGACCTAAATCAAATCCCTTATGATTATACAGTGGAATATATAGATTTAAGGGGCTAGATACATAAACTTATAAATAGATTTAAGGGGCTAGATCTGATAGACAGAGTGCCTGAAGAACTACAGACAGAGGTTCGAGACATTGTACAGGAGACAGGGATCAAGACCATCCCCAAGAAAAAGAAATGCAAAAAAGCAAAATGGTTGTATGAGGAGGGCTTGCAAATAGCTGTGAGAAGAAGAGAAGCAAAAGGCAAAGGAGAAAAGGAAAGATACATCCATTCGAATGCAGAGTTCCAAAGAATAGCAAGGAGACAGAAGAAAGCCTTCCTCAGTGATCAATGCAAAGACGTAGAGGAAAACAACAGAATGGGAAAGACTAGAGATCTCGTCAACAAAATTAGAGATACCAAGGGAACATTTCAGGCAAAGATGGGCTCAATAAAGGACAGAAATGGTAGGGACCTGACAGAAGCAGAAGATATTAAAAAGAGGTGGCAAGAATACACAGAACTGTACAAAAAAGATCTTCACAACCCAGATAATCATGATGGTGTGATCACTCACCTACAGCCAGACATCCTGGAATGTGAAGTCAAGTGGGCCTTAGGAAGCATCATTACAAACAAAGCTAATGAAGGTGATGGAATTCCAGTTGAGCTATTTCAAATCCTAAAAGATGATGCTGTGAAAGTGCTTCACTCAATATGCCAGCAAATTTGGAAAACTCAGTAGTGGCCACAGGACTGGAAAAGGTCAGTTTTCATTCCAATCCCTAAGAAAGGCAATGCCATAGAATGCTCAAACTACCACACAATTGCACTCATCTCACACGCTAGTAAAGTAATGCTCAAAATTATCCAAGCCAGGCTTCAACAGTACATGAACCATGAACCTCCAGGTGTTAAAGCTAGATTTCGAAAAGGCAGAAGAACCATAGATCAAATTGCCAACATCCGCTGGATCATGGAAAAAGCAAGAGAGTTCCAGAAAAACATCTATTTCTGCTTTATTGACTATGCCAAAGCCTTTGATTGTGTGGATCACAATAAACTGTGGAAAATTCTTCAAGAGATGGGAATACCAGACCACCTGATCTGCCTCTTGAGAAACCTGTATGCAGTTCAGGAAGCCACAGTTAGAACTGGACATGGAACAACAGACTGGTTCCAAATAGGAAAAGGAATACATCAAGGCTGTATTTTATCACCTTGCTTATTTAACTTATATGCAGAGGACATCATGAGAAACACTCGGCTGGAAGAAGCACAAGCTGGAATCAAGATTGTCAGGAGAAATATCAATAACCTCAGATATGCAGATGACACCACCCTTATGGCAGAGAGCAAAGAAGAACTAAAGAGCCTCTTGATGAAAGTGAAAGAGGAGAGTGAAAAAGTTGGCTTAAAGCTCAACATTCAGAAAACGAAGATCATGGCATCCAGTCCCATCACTTCATGGGAAATAGATGGGGAAACAGTGGAAACAGTGGCAGACTTTATTTTGGGGGGCTCTAAAATCACTGTAGATGGTGATTGCAGCCATGAAATTCAAAGACGCTTACTCCTTGGAAGGAAAGTTATGACCAACCTAGACGGCATATTAAAAGGCAGAGACATTACTTTGTCAACAAAGGTCCATCTAGTCAAGGCTATGGTTTTTCCAGTAGTCATATATGGATGTGAGAGTTGGACAGCTGAGTGCCGAAGAAGTGATGCTTTTGAACTGTGGTGTTGAAGAAGAGTCTTGAGAGTCCCTTGGATAGCAAGGAGATCCAATCAGTCCATCCTAAATATCAGTCCTGGGTGTTCATTGGAAGGACTGATGTTGAAGCTAAAACTCTAATACTTTGGCCACCTGATGCGAGGAGCTGACTCATTTGAAAAGACCCTGATGCTGGGAAAGATTGAGGGCAGGAAGATAGGAGACGACAGAGGATAAGATGGTTGGATGGTATCACCGACTCAATGGACATGAGTTTGGGTAAACTCCGGGAGTTGGTTATGGACAGGGAGGCCTGGTGCGCTGCGCTTCATGGGGTCGCAAAGAGTCAGACATGACTGAGCAACTGAACTGAACTGAACTGATTCAGCAAAGATTAAATGAATGACCACTTCATGCCACACACAGTTTTAAGTTCTGGATTTATTGCAGGTATTAGCAACACAAGCAAAAATCTAGTTTTCATGGAACTGAGGTTCTACTGAGATGATTATTTCCCGTAATTCTGTGGGTTGAGTGGGATCAGCTGGCCTGTTCTGCTTTCTGTGGGCTTCAGTTGAGGTCACTCATACAGCTGAACTGGCCTGGAAGCTCCACCGTGTAGCTCATCTACCCGGAACGTCATTGATTCTCCATTCATCCTCCCCTCTGGGCCAGGTGCATGGTAGATTCAGGGCCGTTCATAGCACATTGGTCTCAGGGTGTCAGAGTTTCCAGGACTTCTCTTCTGGAAGCTGGCTCTGAGAGGGAAAGCAGAAGTTGCAGGTCTCTTAAAGGCTGGATCCAGAATTAGAATAGCATCACTTCTGCCACATTTTGTTGGTTGAAGCAAGTAAAAAGCCCAACCCAGGGACTTCCCTGGTGGTTCAGCGGTTAAGAATCTGCCTTGCAGTGCAGGGGACATAGGTTTGATCCCCGGTTGAGGAACTAAGATCCCACATGCCAGGGGGCAACTGAGCACATGTGCCTCAACAACTGAGTCTGTAACTAAGAAACCCCTGAGCTGTAACCAAGGATCCTGCATGACACGTAAGACCTGATACAGCCAAGTAAATAAACAAATACTAAAACAAAAAAAAAAACTCAAAGATAGGAGAAAGAGATTCCATCTAAGAGTTAAGCTATCTGTATGTACTTGGAGAGAGGAAATTGATGGTGACCATCTTAGGAAACTATGAGAATGGACAAGACGTGCTGATCTTTGCCCTTATACATCCTCAAAACCCTTGGGGTCTCCTCCTCTCCTTTTGGTGATTGTGTGTGCACAATATTGTTAGGTTTGATTGGTAGACAGTTATTGAACTTTTATATTCTTGAATCATGAGATTCCTAAGTCAGGAAAATCACTGTGGAAAGCATCTTGAGCCCTGAGTACATTTCCCTCCCTAGCTCTGCGGGCACAGCTGTCTGGCTGAGCCCCTGGCATGTCCTGAGCACGTTCACACTCAGATGGGCAGCTGAGCTCATCTCAGAAGATGGGGCAGGCGGACTGACATCCAACAGAATTTAGGGAATGTGATGCAGCTCTTTCCCTAGAAGAAGCCAAAGCCGCCCAGACTGGCCATATGTGCCACCCGGCCTTGGTCCTGCCCCACCACTCCAGGAGGAAAGACACAGAGGAAGGGGCACTTAAATTACCCCAGGCTTGAGAAACAAAAATTTTCAGGGGAAATGATTTTAGATTTACAGAAGAGTTACAAAGATGATACAGAGAGTTCCCGCACACATTTCACCAGCTTCCCCCAACACCAGCTCCTTGCATAAGCATGGTATCTTCACAAAACTAAGACACTAACATCACTAAACATTATTAACTAAACAGCAGACTCATTCCGAGTGCCCCTGTTTTCCACTAATGACTTTCTTCTGTTCCAGGAGCCCATCTGGGACCCCACATTCATTTAGCCATTGTGTCCCCTTGGTCCTTTCCCGTCTATGACAATTTCTGTTTTTCCTTGGTTTCCTTGATTTTCATGACCTTGACACTTTTAAAGACAGTGGTCAGATTTTGGGTTTTTTTTTTTGTAAAGCATCCCTCAATTTGGGGTTGACTAGTGTTTTTTCATGATGAAACTGAGATTCTAGGGTTTGGGAAAACTATTACAGAGAAAATGTGTCATCATGCGGGACAGATGACATCAATTGTCTTGTTACTGGCGACGTTAACTTTGATGAGGTATTTGTGCGGTTTCTTCACTGTGAAGTTACTAAATGGCCCTTTCCATTGTCTATTCCTTAGAGTGGAGCCTGCACTCAAGGGGAGGAGAATGGAGTTTTTGAAGGGAGAAGCATTGAGCTTTAAAAACGCACAGCACACTATGGCAGGGCTGCCAGAAGTGGGGAGGGCCGCAGACCTGCCCACTGACTTGCTGGTGACCTTGGGTGAGTCCCTCAGTCTCTCAGAGCTGGGATTTCCCTCCCTCTTGTGAAATCTAAGATGGCATCCCGGCCACGCAGCTGTTTCCCAGGGGCCTCGGTACATTTCGGCTGGTAACACTTCGAGTTGCTGGAGCATAGATCTGCTGAGGGAAGAGGTCCTTGTTATAACAGCTGAAGTCTTGTTCCTGGTTTGTAAACATTTCCCAATCCTGATGTCCATCATCCCCACAACAGGAGTGTCCCCTACAAGTGATGAGGCCATCACTATTTTTATAAAATGGTCTCATGTTATTCACATGCTAACAAGGGCTTAGTGTAGAGGAAAATGCTGCAGGGAACTATTTTTTGTAAAGTGAATAATTCCCCGAACTAGCCTTTTTGTATAAAATAATTTTCTCACTTACTGGATTTGCTTAAACCAAAGGGCTCTAGGAATTCCTTCCAAAGTACACACCATCTTTGTGGAAATGCTTTTAAACAGACAGAATGTTTTCTACATTGAAGGGGATGAATTACTCTAGAATTAGCCATTAGAGTAATTATTTCATGTCCTTGAAGACTCTTCTCTGGCTGAGAATTCTGGCCAAACTGTCTTTCTGACACTTGGTACTAAGGAGAACTAAACCCCCAAGGAGGTTATTGTTTTGTGATTTTAGCGAAGATGTGGCTGGTGAGCTATGTTTTTCTTGGTGTGTGTGTGGGGGGGGGGTTAAGTATATCTACTGTGATTGGAGGTTTTCCTCCAGTTCTTTAGAAATCACATGACTTAGCATGTCTTTACAACTCAAGGGTATCATCCACATGCACTCTGATGTGGGGGGTGCTCCTTGGAGCTCAGCAGCATGGAAACCCCATCTCCCATCGTGGGCAGAGCGCTGACGAGCTCACCCAGTCACGCCCCCCCCTTACTCAGCCCCCACCCACCACCCCCCACCACCACCTCCACCCCTGCAGCCTGTCCTTTGATGAGCCTAGACCAGGACTGCTATAGAGCAGGAATACCTTTCAGCTAAGACTCCAGTGTCCTTTTCAAATTCAGCTCCACATACAATCACTGTGGTTCTGTGACAAGATGAAAGAAGATGCTGATCCTACATCTTTCCCTTATGGCCTTGGCTGGACCACAAAGCCCAGGTGATATGCAAAAAATATACATTATAAATCCTCTAATTGTCGTGAGAATGGGACAGTTGCCTGGGTTGTGTTTGGGGGAAAGTGTTAAACTGTTTCTCTGTTAAATGTAAAGAGTTAAAATAGAAAAGAATTTTTAGCACTCTTTGGCATTTCTTCATTTTATCTACAAACAGCCTCAAAACTGGAAGTGATCCAGCATATCTCTCATTCTTGGAAAAGCTCAGGCCCAGAAAACCACCCTCACTGTTCCAGTCTTCTGGCTCATCACAGCCAACATTGCTCCACTCTCTGTTCCTAAGGGCTTTCCTGGTGGCTCAGGTGATAAAGAATTTGCCTTCAATGCAGGAGACCTGGGTTCAATCCCTGGGTGGGGAAGATCCCCTGGAGAAGGACATGGCAACCCAGTCCAACATTCTTGCCTGGAGAATCCCATGGACAGAGGAGCCTGGTGGGCTACACAGTCCATGGGGTTGCAAAGAGTCAGACATGACTTAGTGACTAACACTTTCACTTTCTGTTCCTAAATCCCTCCAGTCCTTTACCTCTATTACACCTCACCCCCAAACTAGAAGCCTCTCCCTCTTTCTTCTCTATCTAATTCAGTACTTTTCAAGATACAGTTCAGCTATGTGGTCTTTAGGAGGCCCTTTTCTAACTGCCTTAGCCCCAAATACTTTAGGACTGTCTCTTTGAAGAGGACACATCATCTTCTTATCTGATGCATTTCTTTTACCCTGCTTTTTCCTGTTTGTTTTTGTTTTTTATTAAATTTTTTAAACTGGAGTATAGTTGATTTACAATGTGTTAGTTTCATGTGTACAGCAAACTGATTCAGTTTATATATATATGTATATTCTTTTCCAGATTCTTTTCTGTTACAGGTTATTACAAGATATTGCAAGATATTGAATACAATTCCCTGTGCTCTAGGGTATGACTTGTTGCTTATCCATCCTATGTATAATCCCAAACTCCCATTCTTTCCCTCCACTACCCCCTCTCCCCCTTGGAAACCACAAGTCATTTTCTATATCTGTGAGTCTGTTTGTGTTTCATAGCTATGTTGATTTGTATATTATTTTAGATCCCACATATAAGTGATATCATATGTATTTGTCGTTCTTTTTCTGATGGACTTTTTTTGATAAAATAATCTTGCCGTTGTTGTTGTTCAGTCACTAAGTCATGTCCAACTCTTTATGACTCAATGGACTGTAGTCTGCCAGGCTCCTCTGTCCACTAGGGTTCTCCAGGAAAGAACACTGGACTGAGTTGCCATTTCCTTCTCCAGAGGATCTTCCTGGACCAGGGATTGAACCCTCGTTCCTGCACTGGCAGAAGGATTCTTTCCCCGAGCTACCAGGGAAGCCCAGAATAATCTTTAGTTCCACCCAGATTGCTACAAATGGCATTATTTTACTCTTTTGATGGCTGAGTAATATTCCATTGGATGGAGAGATCGATAGATAGTACATCATCTTTATCCATTTATCTGTCGATGGACACTCTTGTTAACTGGAGTGCAATGATGGCCATACATTGTTCCTGCAAGTCCAGCATCTACTCCTTCTCCTCCTTCTGATAAAGGTTCTGATTTTCCTTTAGGGAAACACCTTTCTCTGTTCTCTCTTGTGCCACTCTAGTCCAGAAGAGCATGCATGACCCAGGCCAACCAGCATATTCTGTTCCCCTACTCAGATGTTTCATTCTGGAGCTGTCAGGCCGTCATATGGAAACAGTCTACCTCAAAGTGGAGTCCAGAGGAAAGAAAGAGTGATTGTCAAAGACAGAGCAGAAACGGTAATAATAGCAATGTTCGAGCCTGTAGATTTGGCTGTACCTGAAGTCAGAATTATTCTTTGGACTTTTCTGGTATTTAAGCCTATCTATTCCTTGTTTTAGCCATTCTGGTTTATGCTATGTGCAATGTAAATTTCTCTGTGGACAGGAATAATGTCTTATTTATTTTG
Organism: Bison bison bison; assembly: GCF_000754665.1. NCBI lineage: Eukaryota > Metazoa > Chordata > Mammalia > Artiodactyla > Bovidae > Bison > Bison bison. The sequence goes on along the minus strand of NW_011495018.1, from coordinate 18,076,729 downwards.
ACATTCGCTTATGGCAGGTGCAGTGTTTTGTGTATATAATAAGAGCGTCATAAATGGATACTGCTAATATAGGTGGAAATATGCTAAATAAGTCAACTCAGAGGAGGACATTTTTATTTTACGAAAACCAAGCAAGTCACAGTAGCTTTTCCCCTCGCACCCAGCAATACAGAGGACAAGGAGGAAGCCCGCATTTTATTTCCCCACCCTCTACTCCTTCTCCTCTGAATTAAGACTGTCTTAAGACCGTGTCCTCTGAGCTCAGGTGGCCTGGCTTCAAACCCACATTTTGCTGCTTCAAACTCTGCCTCCTTAGACAAGGGATTCAAAGGTATTTAGTCTTTCTAACCCTCAGTTTCTTCAAATGTAAAATGGGAAAAATAATAGTTCCTATCTCTTGGATTATCAGGAGAAGGCAATGGCACCCCACTCCAGTACTCTTGCCTGGAAAATCCCATGGACGGAGGAGCCTGGAAGGCTGCAGTCCATGGGGTTGCTAAGAGTCGGACACGACTGAGTGACTTCACTTTCACTTTTCATTTTCATGCATTGGAGAAGGAAATGGCAACCCACTCCAGTGTTCTTGCCTGGAGAATCCCAGAGACGGGGGAGCCTGGTGGGCTGCTGTCTATGGGGTTGCACAGAGTCGGACATGACTGAAGTGACTTAGCAGCAGCAGCAGCAGCTTGGATTATCATGTTGATTAAATGAGCATACCTCAGATATGAAAAGGGCTAAGTCAATGCTATTATTATAATTCTTAAAACACCAGCATTCTCCTTCCAGCTGAGCCCTTTAGCTTTCCTCTAGCAGGGACTTTGGGGCCAGGCCATGCTGTGACAAACAGGCATGGAAATAATGTAAGAGCTGGGAGAGAGCTGGTCAGAAGACAAGGTGACATCTCAAGCAGATCAAAACCTCAAATTCCCATAAATGCAGCCAGTCTCTACCAGGAATAGGGACACCACACCCTCAGTCTTTATAGATCCTTTGTTCTCCTTTATGGCCAGGGCAGTGGCAGAAAGAATGTGAGCTGTGGACCAAGGTTGATAGCTCAAATTCCAGCTCTGGGCCTCAAGCACTCTGGTCCCTTCAAGCCTCAGTGGACACTCATGTGCGAAATGGGGATTATGTTACCAACTCCAGTAAGGACATCACTTAGAACAGCAGATACCCAGGTCATTGTTTGGCACAGACGCTTAGAGCCTGGTCGATGCTGCACACCTTCCAACGCGTGACTGGGTGACCAGCACACACATGTACTCGCGAACTTTAGACTGATGAGGAAGAGAGTTATCAGTCAATGAATTATAATAAAACATGATGAGTAATTTGATAGAGGAAGTACAAGGAGCTGAAGAACTTATAGTGGGAGGGTCAACATAGGCTAGGCATTTAGGAGATGAGTAGAAGAAGAGGAAGGGTTGGACTAATAATGAGTAGACAGTGGAATAAAGGAAAACAAGGAAGGTCATGGAGTGTGGCGTGTTATGACCATGTCTCCAACATCCATTCTGCTCCTCAGCCTTGTGCTTTGGATGTGATCCCCTTCATCCTAGCTTCTGGGGTAATTTCAGCCCCTTGTCATGTCCCAGACTTAAGCCAAATAGCCCATGACATTCCCCTGCCCACGGTAATTGGTTAAAGGTGGTGCAATTAGAGTGAAGATAAGATTCTTTCTCCTCCTTGGAGATGATCTAAACAGTTTTATTTATTATTGGAAGCCACCTTACAACCATCAGGGAAATCAGACTGAGGAGACAGCCAATCCATCCGAGAGGGCCGAGCTAAGAGGATTGCAGAGCCAAAGGACTGATCAAACTGTATCTGAAGCCCACTTACCACTGGCGTTTTGAATGATACATGAGCCCCCCGAAAATCCCCTTTGTTGTTTAAAAGTCAGCTTGGGCTGAACTTTCTGTTATTTTCAGTGGAATTATTCTAGCCGACACACAAGAAAAAGAGCAGTTTGAAAAGTTGGGAACAAATATGAGAGTACCTGATGGTACTAATACGTTAAGCAAGACAAGAATGAAAAGTGTCCGTTAGATTTAGCATCATGGAGATCATTTTGAGCTAGTTCAGTTTCAGTGGTGGGGGGCAGCAGGGCAGGGAGAACCCTATGCACGCTTCTACTGGACTTCAGAGTGGGCAGAGGACCCCCTGAAGCCATGAACCTTTGACTGTGCATTGAAGAACATAGGCAATGCTATTGTCTGTCACCACAGAGAGATCCCATTTCTAATGTTTTAAGTATTGTGGCCCCTACTGTTGCCCCTACTATCCATCAAAACATTCCACACCCTCAATTCTTAAACTATTTGAGTTCTATGCTATCCTGTAGGTTTAACTATAGCAAGAACAGAATTTAGAGTAAACTGTGTAAGAAGCTTCCGTCACAGCTGACCAGTTGGCTTAGGTTTTGGCTTTCTACCCCTAAGGTGGTTTACCTCGTCTTGACTCTTTAGGGATGGGAGTCATACATCCCTTGAAAAATTAGATTGAAAACTATGGGTACATAGGAGGAAAAAAATGCCCCCAACTCTGCATGCATTTGTAGGGCTTTGTGATTCCTATGAAACTGGCTTGGCAGATTATGTGGAACACTGCCTAAGCACTCCATCATTTACAAGCTCTAATAAATCAGTATTTCCTTAACTGGGATCGTGTTCCAATAAGTAGAGGGTTCCAACCCATCAAGTTAGTTCCCTCTTCCTGCCAATAGCTCTGGAAACCCCAGCTTTCTCTTCCAACCTTCAGGAACTGATCAAGAAAGGGCTTACAGCTTTCTCACCCTTTGGATACTCACTCACACTAGCCTTGCTTCTCGCTGGTTCCCCTCCCCAGCTCTCCTTCTCCAAACACCAATCTCCAGTCATGGCTTCGATAAAAGGTTAGGATTGGGGAGGTGTATGTGGTTATTCTCATTCATTCGTGCCTTTATTCTGAGGACAATGAGTCCCAGTTCTCAGCCATCGGTCTACACGGTCCTTGGAAACCACACTCAGCGATCAGATGATGGTAAAGGCATCCGAGTCCTAAATGTGACCTGCTACTAACATATTCCCTACCGGTCGCTTCAATTTTTCTTATCGTGGTGACCTGTCGGCATAAGAGAATCTACTTGCCCCAAAGCGCTGGCTTCCGGGTGTCTCAGGGACCCACTGGTGAGGGCTGAGGGTTGTCTAATCTGAGGGCAGCTCTTGCCGTCTGGCCTGAAGCAAACGCTTTGGCCCTAATGGTGTGCACTTTCCACTTGCACCAAAGAAAGGGGCCTAAAATGTTTTGTGTTGACCTCTGTTAGCGCTTATAATTATGCCCTGGTTGTTTGCATGCCTGCCAGTCTTCCTGACTCGCTCCTTGAGGGTGCAGCCATGAATAATTCACCCTCGTGCCTGCAGAGTTCTGACAGATGATAATATTAATAAGAGTGAATGTGGACTCAGCTCTCCCTGCTCTGAGAATGGAGCGAAGCAATGTCTGTGGTCATCTCCCTTACAAAACTACACAGGACCCTTGATTACTAACCCCCCTACTTATTTTTTCTTTTAACTTTTCATTCGGAAATAAATTCAGACTTATAGGAAAAGTTGCAAAATTAGTATTAAGAATCCTCCTACATCCTTCACACAATCCCCCCGATGTTAACATCTTGCATAACCACAATAAAATAGTCAAAACCAGGAAGTTAGCATGGAGACGATATCCTTAACCAGACCTTCTTCAAATTTCACCAGTTATACCACTACCGGACTTTTTCTAGTACCAAATCCAGGATCTCAGGTTGCATTTGGTTGTCATGTTTCTGGTTTCCTTTCATCTGAGACAGGGCCTCGTTTTTTTCTTTGTCTTTTATGGCCCTAAAACCTTTTGAAAAGTGTTGGCCAGTTTGTTACTTGTAGAATATCCCTCCATTTAGATTCATCTGTTGTTCCCTCAAGATCAGATTAAGCATTTGGGGCAAGGATACCACCAAAGCAATGCTACGCCTTTTTCAGTGCATCAGAACAGGTGATACCTGATGTCGATATATCTCATTATTGGGAGTGTCAACTTTGGTCACTTGGTACACTACAGTTACTATTTTCTCCTTTGTAATTACTAAATATCCTGTAGGGAAATGCTTTGAGCTCTATAAATATCCTGTTTTCCACCATACTTTGGCCCACTAATTTAGTATGTCTTGATAATGCTTGCTTAAAAACAATTACTGCTATGATGTTTGCCAAATACTGATTCTCTATTTCCCTATTTCCTCCTACACCGAGAACTGGAATTCTACCATAAACAATTTTTCTTTTTCTCTTTTTCAGGTGAGAAAAGTGGGACTGAGAACTGTTAGATAAGGGACCCAGAGCCACAAAACTAAGATGGAAATGAACCAGGATTTAGTCTTCGGCTCCCTGAATTCTTAACTGATACATTCTTCTTCCTGACAAGGTAAGTTTTGTAACTTAGCATAGTCACCTTTTTCCTTGGTTATGAAGAAATTCAAATTTAAAACCATCTTTAGTAATATTGCCAGCCCTTATAACGTGCGAACTTTGCCCTGACATCTCCTTTTTACAATATGCTCTTTCTGTCTCACTCCCACGTCTTTATCTGTGTTTTATTTTGATAATCCTTTTTGAGTGGTCTTTAGTTTGGTTAGTAAATCACCTTACATCCCCCTTTGGGAGAAAATTAGTAATAAATAAACACATATCTGAGACTAGAAAGTGATAGGTTTTTTTTTTATTATTGTTTGAAGTAAATCAGTTTGATTGTTGAAAAAAATGTTTCCTATAGTGTCCATGGAGTGTCCTTGAGATTTGTCCAAGTAGACAAAGTCCCCAAATATGCAAAATACACACCTTCTCACAACAAATGAGAGTGTCCAGATAGGGTTATCAGAGGACAAAATGATGATAGTCAGATACAAATACTAATTCCCCAAAGTTAACTTATGAAGAAGCCATTTTTAATGATGCCCCATGCATCTTTTTAAAAAATATTTATTATTTTGGTTACTCTGGATCTTAGTTGCGGCAAGTGAACTCTTAGTTGAGGCACGTGGGATCTAGTTCCCTGTCCAGGGATTGAACCTGCGTTTCCTGCATTAGAAGCACAGAGTCTTACCCACTGGACCACCAGGCAAGTCCCAACACCCCAAGCATCTTTAAGGTGATTCTAGGACATTGCTTGAAGATTAAAGAAGCTGGAGGGGAACGCAGTGAGCTCTCTGACCCTGCAAGTGTTCAAGCAGAGGCTTCTAGAAGACAAAATGCAAGGGTGATTACAGGACTGGAAGATGCAGTTGGCAGACCTCTGCACTTTGCTTGCCAGGATCCATTTTCTCTCCTTGTGGAAAGCAGAAAGCATATCTAAAGTTCCTTTGGAAATGCGTCTCTCCTCCACACTCAGCCATGTGATTAGGGTGAGCTGAATTCACTCCGGGCTCAGGTATTTAAGCTGATGAACCTAACCCACCACTGGCCATACTGAGAGGTTCAGATATGAGGTAAGAAACTCAGAGCTGGAGATGTAACACCCAGTCCCTGGAACCTTCTCAGAGAAAAAAGCCCGTCTCCTCTATAGAACTTTATGGCAGAGATGCTCTGTCTTTCTCCCATGGTGGAGTGAGAGGGTGTGAGGTCAGGAAACAGCAGCCATCTTGCAATCTGGTGCCTGACTCTTTGCGACCCCATGGACCTTAGCCCACCAGGCTCCTCTGTCTATAGGATTTTCCAGGCAAGAATACTAGAGTGGATTGCCATTCCCTTCTTCAGGGGATCTTCCCCACCCAGGGATCGAACTTGCATCTCTTGCATCTCCTGCCTTGGCAGGCGGGTTCTTTACCACTGACGCTACCAGGGAAGCATGTGGCTGAGAAGGGGACTATATCAGAGAACTGGAGCTGAGGCAGAGAAATGTGCTGTGAACTATCTGGCTCCATCAGAAGCCAGATTATTTCCTGACTGTTACAAGAGCCAGGGAACTGCCACTTTTTCAATGAAAACAGTTTGGGTAGAGTTTTCTATCATTTGCAAGTGAAAGAATCATAAATGGTAAAACCAGATGGACTAAACATCTGATTTAGCTCCAGAATTATTGGTGGAGTTTATTAAACACACAGATGCCCAGGGGTTCTGAGTGTTTAAAAAACACCCAAGTGATTCTTCCATACCCAAGCCTGGGAATCACGGAGCCCTGCTCGTACACGCTAAGGCTGGCCATTAAGAAGACCTCAGTGTGTCTTTCTTGCTTCCTCCCCTCCTGCCTCTCCTCTGCCAGGTGAGAGACCCCCAGGGAAGGGGCCCTGGCTCTAGCACCCAACCTTTAGCATTTTCTATTTGTATGTGTTCTCCTAGTTCCTGGCAAGTCTGCCTATTTGATGTTAATGAGTTTGTGAGCCCAACCAAAACATTAAAGATGAGGCTCTTCCAAGGACAGAAAATAGAAAATCAAGCACCATCCAAAATGGGACGGGCTTGAAATCCACCTTGAATCTCATCAGCCACTTTCTCTGTCTTCCTAACTGGGCCCCTTTCATCCAATTGAAGAAATCAAGATAAAATGGCATTCTGGAGAATATTCTGCAAAACCAAATCAATTGGATTTGTCTGGACAAAGACAATGAAAAATCTGGCTGATCAAAGTGGGCACAGCTCCCCCTTAAACTTCTCCCACAATTAGGTAGACAAGAGACATAAATTTCTCACACATTAGTGATGCTCCCATACTCATTTTCCGATAGTCCCTTGCATCCTGGTGCAAAACTCTGAGCTCTTAATAACCCACTTTAGGACATGAATGTTCTGATCTGATATTATGAAATGGAAAGTGGCCGCTTTCTAATCAAGAGAGAGGCTAGGGCATTTGTAACAGCTAGAATCAAAGGCCTGGGCTCTTCTGTTCCTAATTATCAATAGTGTTTTATAATCTTATTAATATTGATACACAGTATACTGAAGATCTGTTAAAGCATAATGTATGTGGAAGATAATTAACAAGATCCGAGTCAGATCAATCGCCTATTTGACAGCCAACGGTGTGTGGCTTATAAATTATACATATTCTAGGTATTGCTCAAAATGTTTAAAGTTTCAGTCCAACCCTTCGGATCCAGCGCCGGGGGAAGGCCTGAACCTAAAGGTACCGTCCCCAGCCTATTGGAGCCTCCTCTGCACACGCAAGACTCACTCTTACTTGAAAATCAAAGGGTTCCATTAACCGCCGAGATCCGCACACAGCATAAAAACACACCTTCTCCTTGTAAAGTGCGGGAAAACAAAAGGTGGAATCTTGTAAGAAAAGAGATGATTAATAAAAGGAAGGTAATTCGCCTTTTGATTTCTGAAAAAAGGTAACAGTTGGCTGTTTCAAATGATGGAGCTGGTCTTTCCTGTGGGCGCTGGTCTGGAACAGGCTGAAACATTTGGTTGCAGTAAATACAATGGGGATAGGTTTAGGAGCTTAAAATCTCTTGATCAAGTAGAGTGCATGAGTGTATGTGTGTGTGTAATGTACTCCTGTGTATTCTAAGGGCAGTGGCTATATTTTTTCTCTCACACAGCATCCCTTTTAGGGATAACCCTTCCCCCACACTATAATCCATTCCGTCCATGGGGTTCAGACGGGGCTGATGCGACCCTTGCCCCAGAGGCAGGCACATGACCCAGATTCACCAACCAGAGCCCTTCTTACGATTTATTTTTCAGAGCCATTGGAAAAGACAGCACAATTTCCCCCTGGGGTTTTAAGCAGGAAAGGTACAAGCCTGTTACTGCTGGTGGTCACTCTCTCATGAGGTAGAAACAGCCTGTCTGAGAATAAGCAGTCCAGAGGACAGTACAATTAAGCCAGAGAACGGGGTCTTGCTGACATCACTTGAACCCCTGGATCCAGCTGTACCATGCTTGGGCTCCCAATTACCTGAGACGGTCATGAATTCTCTTTTCTGCTTAAGGCAACATGGGTTGGGTTTTTACCACTTAACTGAAGAAATTGTAGCTAACAGGAGAGATTAAGGCAAGATGGTTGGCTTTTCTTTTTTTCATCTCCACAATGCAGGTGAGAAAGTTAGATGACATTTGGGTTCGGGAGCTGGAAATAAGGATGAACCACAAAAAAATAGGGTGCAGCGGGTTTATCAAGACGACGGTTTTGCAATGAGGAAACTTTGCTACTAAATCTCGCAGAATCTCCTCGTGTCCATTGCATCACTTTTAACTGGGAAATTAAAACAAGTTAGAAACAGGCACCTACTTTGGGTAGAAAAATTACAAAAGGATGCCTTCACTGCACAGAAGAATCTGCAGCAGAGCCCAAGGCTTGGAACACGAAGCTTAAGTGGGACTTTAGCCCTCAGTTGCCCCAATCACTAACACCTTGTGCAGTGCACAAACTGAAGAGAGTACGTGGCATCCCCACTGAAGACTCCCCAGTCAACGTCCTCTAACTGACTCTGATCCACTGGCTGCGCTCCTGCCTCTGCCAAACATCCCAGGGCATGTGTGCCCGTGCGCCTCTTACGCTCAGGGTCAGCAGGCACCTCTCCAGTGTGTCCACCCACTCCTGCTCCCCTGAGTTTAATGCTTATAAGTCCACTAGGTTTGCAGTCAGATTTATGTACGCCACGACATTGCAACCATTTGACTTAATTAAAAAGTATGGTAACTGATGAAATAAAAGTAAAGCATTGCGGTTTCTATGAAAGCTAATGAGTGTTTTGGAAAGATAAAGGCAAATTGCTAAAAAAGAAAAAGTTCTTAAAATTAGGAAATCTTGGATTTCCCTTGTAGTCCGGTGGTTAAGACGCCAAGCTTCCAATGCAGAGGGCACTCTTTTGATTCCGGGTCGGGGAACTAAGATCCCACATACCTCGCAGCACAGCCAAAAAAATGTTTTTTAATTAGGAAACCTTCTAAAGGTGATGGAAATGCAGGGTTTTATACAGCTATATTGAACTGTATGCAACTGTGAAAACTTATTAAATTATACACTGTAATAGATTCAATTTGTTATATGCAAATTATCCCTCCATAAAATTGATCAGAAAAATAATAGATGCAGGTGAAATAAAATAAAAATTGGGAGACATAAAGCATAAAAATCCTCAGAGTCTGCATTCTGATTGTTCTGTGAATGCCCTTCGGACCTCACTTCATTTTAAGAAAGCCACAACTGAAAACTGTCAGTGATGTGCAGTGGGCTTAGCCAAGAAAGAGAAGCGGGGACTGTAAAGCACAGACTCAAACTCCAAGAAAAGCCAAAGAAAATGTACATTTATCGGGTTTAATTTTTTAAGTCTCTCATGTATGAAGATTCCCCATTTTAGCAGATCTTTTTTGTGATTAACTGCCAACTTCTGCCCAGATCCCACCACCCAGCAAGGCTTCGATAGGGGTCTTCACCACCCTGAGAATCCTTAAAATCATCCTGAAAGGATGCAGTAGTGCTAGATTTCAATAAATCCAGCGCAATCTGTTTTTCCTCCCTTCTTCCAGAGGGGACAGCTGCTGTGTCTTCAGCTGAGCTTGCACATAAGGGACGTGTTGCACAGAATCCAGGCTCCCACCCTCCGTGTGGTGAGATACTCACTCTACGGGCAGCCTCTGACCAAGGTAGCGCAGGCTCACCCAGGGAAATGCAATCCTTGGCACCATGTAAGTGGCTCTCTCTCTCACTCTGTGTTGCTCAGTCCTTATCATTTGAACACTGATAAAACTGGAAGCCCCCGCATACCCGCTTATGTAAAGCGGTTCTGTTCTTTGTTATATCCCACAACTCCTGAGTTGCGTGGTGGAATGATGGGCCCTCTCACCTAGAATCATTAACAATGGGAGTGTTGGTCAATAAGATTATCATGCCCAATTCTTCCCTCCCTCCTATCTATAGAATTATAATCCCCTGAAGGAAATGGCAACCCACTCCAGTATTCTTGCCTGGAGAATCCCATGGACAGAGGAGCTTGGTGGGCTACAGTCCATGGGTCGCAAAGAGTCAGACACGACTGAGCGACTTCACTTTCACTTTCCTACAGCTTTACAGGGAACACACTATTTCTCCGTCCCTAAACATTGGGCTGAGTCATTGATTTGGCCAATGCGGACACAACACGAATAAGATATAAATGTGCTTGCACATTTGGCTTGCCACATGCCATGAAAAGAACCTGCCCTATCAAGTCACTGGTCCAAGGAGGATAAAGGCCGCATGGGGCAAACCTAAATCTAACTCACTACCTGGAGCCAAACCCAGTCAACCTACAGCCTAAAGCGGAGCTGCCTTGGCCAGTTCATATCACCATGAGCTAGAAATACATGCATTTGTTGTTATAGGCCACCGAGACTTAAGAGCTATTTGTTATGCAGCACTCCTGAGTAAAAACCTTACTAATACCACTTCTGGTTTTACAGATGAAATCATTTACTGACTGTGATATCGGACTAGACAGTTTTTGGTCCCACTTTTTTTCTTCTGTAAAATGTGAATACGATACCTGTCTTATCTTGCTCTTGTGCACACGTGCTCAGTTGTGTCGGACTCTTTGCAACCCCATGGACTGTAGCCTGGGGTCCTCTGTCCATGGGGATTCTCCAGGCAAAAATACTAGAGTGGGTTGCCATTTCCTCCTCCAGGGGACCTTTCAGACCCAGGGATTGAACCCAGGTCTCCTGCATGGCAGGCAGATTCTTTACCATCTGAGCCACCAGGGAAGCCCATATATGCTTGCTATTTATTGATAAGGAAAGGAGATACCTTATCCCAGCTCCAGGAGGCTGGAGTGATTTTACTCCACAGTTGGTAAAGGGTGGTGGTGACACAGCCATAAATAAAGACCCAAATAGCTGCTGTGTGTGGAGCACTTAATCCCAGGGCAGCATCTGCACCAAGCACCCTGCATGTATTGTCTTCTCGGACTCTCCTAACAGCCTCCCTAACACTGGCCTCGTTTAACCATGAGACGTTTAACCATGAGACCCTTTCCTCCTGGGTGCCCAGTATGGCTGCATTTCCCAGGTTCCCTGACAGTCAGGTGCAACCAAATATCTGTGTTCTAGAACAGGGAATACAAGAGGTGGTATTCCGTGTGTCCTTCCAGGCCAGGCCCATAAAAGCCTCCCCTGCAAAGCTCCCTCTTCTCTTCTGACAATAGATAGAATTGTCTGAGAACCCAGCTGATGACTTTGAAGCCTAAAGGATGCTAGAGGCACAAAGCAAAAACAGCTTAAGTGTATAAACCCTGCTCCACGTTAAAGTCTATCTGCTCAATACAGTTGTCCCTTGGTTTGGTTTCCCAAGGAGACCAAAATCCCTTTATAAAATGGTGTAGTATTTGTATATAAACTAGTATTTGTATATACATATCTATATGTATATTCAAACATATTTTCTTGAACTCCAAAATCACTGTGGACAGTGACTGCAGCCATGAAATTAAAAGACGCTTGTTCCTTGGAAGGAAAGCTATGACAAATCTAGACAGCATGTTAAAAAACAGAGACATCACTTTGCCAACAAAGGTCCATATAGTCAAAGCTATGGCCATGTACAGATGTGAGAGCTGGACCCTAAAGAATGCTGAGCGCCAAAGAATTGATGCTTTCGAATTGTGGTGCTGGAGAAGACTCTTGAGAGTCCCTTGGAACTATAAGGAGATCAAACCAATCAATCCTAGAGGATCGAAAGTCCTTCACTGGAAGGACTGATGCTGAAGCTGAAGCTCCAATACTTTGGCCATCTGATAAAAAAGGGCTGACTCTTTGGAAAAGACCCTGATGTTGGGAAAGATTGAAGGCAAAAGGAGAAGGGGGCTGCAGAGAATTAGATGATTGAATGGCATCACTGACTCAATGGACATGAATTTGAGCAAACTCCAGGAGATAGTGAAGGACCAGAAAACCTGGCATGATACAGTCAATGGAGGCGCAAAGAGTCGGACACGATTTGGTGACTGAACAACAGCAGTATGTGGATATAACCTAGCCTCTTTAAATCGTCCCTGGATTACCTGTCATACCTAATCCAATGCAAATGCTGTGTAAATAGTTGCTGCTGCTGCTGCTGCTGCTAAGTCACGTCAGTCATGTCTGACTCTGTGCGACCCCATAGACGGCAGCCCACCAGGCTCCACCACTCCTGGGATTCTCCAGGCAAGAACACTGGAGTGGGTTGCCATTTCCTTCTCCAATGCATGAAAGGAAAAGTGAAAGTGAAGTCGCTCAGTCGTGTCCGACTCTTAGCGATCTCATGGACTGCAGCCCACCAGGCTCCTCCGTCCGTGGGATTTTCCCGGCGAGAGGACTGGGTTGCCGTTAGCTGCCGGTGCATGGCAAATTCAAGTGTTGCTTTGGGTACTTTCTGGAATACTTTAGGGGGGGAATCTTTTTGATCCACAGTTGGCTGAATCTGCAGATGTGGAACCCAGGAATACAGAGGGCCAATGATACTCCTATTCTAGATTGTATAGATTATTAAATAAATGTCTATTCTGTTAAACCATTGAGATTTTAGGGTTCCTAACTTGCAGCTATTACCTGGGAAAACTGAAGTTCAGATTAAGTGATTTTAGGCAAGTTGCATAAAAATTGGGACTAGGATTTTAACTCAAACCTGGCTCTCCCCATGTCCTATGATTCTAATATGCTATATTGTCTCTAGGCTAAGTAAGACAAATACAAACAAATGGAAACAAACCTCCAGCTGGTGTAAAATCAGTGTTTTCCACAGCATGCCCCCTCTCTTGGCTCTGGGATGCTGATCTACCCAGGGAGTAGTTTTGTGAAATGATAGAGTTTTCTCCTATTTGGGCTTCCCTGGTGGCTCAGACAGTAAAGAATCTGACTGCAGTGTAGGAGACCTGGGTTCGATTCCTGGGTGAGAAAGATCCCTGGAGGAGGAAGTGGCAACTCACTTCAGTATTCTTGCCTGGAGAATTCCACGGACAGAGGAGTGCAGCGGGCTAGAGTCCATGGGGTCGCAGAGAGTCAGACGGAACTGAGAGACCACACTTGGGGGAAAAGGAAATCAGAGGGCAAAGACAGGTATGCCAGGCACTTTGCATAAGTGTTATCTCATTTACTCTTCGCAATAACCCCCTGGGGAGGCATTGTTATCCAGGGGCTCAGAGAAACTAAGCTGCTTGCTCAAGATTCCACGGCTAACAGGTGGCAAAACTGGGGTTCAAACCCAAGGCTGCCGGATTCCTAGTCTAGTGCTTGTCTGTCCATCACCTCCCTAAGGAAAGGAAAGTCACTCAGTCCTGTCCGACTCTTTGTGACCCCATGGACTGTAGCCTATCAGGCTCTTCCCTCCACGGGATCACCTCCCTAAGGGGACACCATTTCATGGTCTCTTTGATCCATTCCTCCATTCATTCATCCATCCATCCTGTCCATATTTATTGGGTGCTTCCTATGGACCAGGCTATCTGCTGGTCTCTAAGGAGGAGGACCAGGTCTGGGTGATCCCAGAAGGGCACCTAAGGCTCTAAATTTAAAAAAAAAAAGGGGGGGGGATTTCCCTGGCAGTCTAGTGGTTAAAATTTTGTGGCTCCACTGCGGGGGTTGGGGGTTCAATCCCTGGTTGGGGAACTAAGATCCTGCATGCCTCAGGGCACAGCCAAAAAGAAATAAAGGAGCACTTACTCTAAAGTGCTCATCCCGCCATCCAGGACCCTGACATGTGATTCCTTCTTAAATTAGGTGTCTTAGGGAAATGTTTTCCCTCATCCTAGTCCCAGAGCTGAGAGTAGTGAGCAAAACTAGAGGCGAATTCTGTCCTCAGAGAGCTTACAGCCTAGAGAAGATAGACAAGTGACCAATATCCCAGTTACTATTGCAAACCACCCCAACCATAGTCGTACTGTTAAACCATGCCATTTTATTACGCTATCGGTCTCTGGTCAAGGGTTCGGACAGGCACGGAGGAGATGCTTTGTCTCTGTTCCACAGCATTTGGAGATTCAGCCTGAAGATTTGCAATTTAGGAATGGCTAGAACAGGCAGAGCAAGAAAGCATCTGGAGCTTGGTTACTCACAGCTCTGGCAAGCTGGGACTGTGTGGACCGGAAACTGCATGTGGCCTCCGTGTAAGGCCTGGGCTTCTGGCCAAAGTGGTCATTACTCAGCCCAGATCCACAAGGCAGAACAGAGAACCCCATCTCCCCATGGAAGGAGTACCAAAATATTGGTGGTTATTTTAAAAACCATCACAATGACAAAAATGAATGAATAATTCTTCTATAGAGGAAAGGAGCATAATTCTATGAAGATGCGTAACAGAGGATTCTTGTGGGGGCACTCAGTGGTAGCAGCAAATATACCTTAGTCCATTCATTCATCCAACATGTAGTGAGCACCCACAAACCTCCAGGCCCTCGGCTGGTCATAGGAAGGAAGAGTCCCCCTGGGAGAGGAGTGAAGGTCAGCCCCTGCTTTGCGTGGCTTATGAAACAGCCCTATACGTGGTGCTGATCCACCCACAGAACTGATCCAAATGTATGTGTCCATCCTGCGCTCCTCACGCGTACTTGCCCTGGGGAAAAGGTTGAGGTGTCACAGGAGGTGTCACCCTTGACCTTGGAGAATATGTCCTTTGTGCTGTTACCAGAAGCAGCACCATTATTATTATCAGGAACACATGGTGATCAATGTCCTTAATACTTCCTGGCTTTTGTAAAGAGATTATGGGTTCCAAAGCTCTTTCACACTCTTTACCTTACCTTGAACCTATAAGAGCAAGTAACCCCAATGCTCCCATTTCACAGATGAGAAAACTGACCTCAGCAAGGTTAAACCTAGGATGTGCCCCACATCAAACAGCTAACGATGGCAGCTCTGCATGGCATGTGCCTGAAGGGTCCCTTTTCTTCCAAATCCATGTCCTTCCCCTGCCATCCCTCCATCCTTATTTGCCTTCAGAACCAACCACGTAGAAATAAATGAATACTGTTCTTATGCATTTTGTGTTCTATAATGCACTCTGCCTGTCTTAGCTTTCTAGCACTCTAGGACAGAGGTAGACGTGGTCTCACCTTCACCTTGCAGATAAAGCTCAGGAAGGTACAGTGACTTTCTCAAGGTCACTCCTCAAGTGAACTCAAGTGCCCATCAGTGTGCCTTGAAGCCAGCTTGGGCATCTCTGCACTGGGAATGATTTCACCTCCTTCACCCTCAGCTCCTGCGGTGCTAACCTTTGTCCCCAAGACGCTGCACCAAGTTGGATGCTCGGTGACCCAGACTAAGGTGCTCTGCCCTTGGCTGTGACGGGGTGAATATGCACCGTTGTCTCCAGCTTGGGGGAAGGCGCCTGGCTGATGTTATCAATTATACATGGCGCTGAGCTAAGCCCAGTACCCTGGGAATTGAGGAGAGAAAGGCGATGGGAGAGTGGGAGCAGCAGCACCGGGGGGTCACTTGCCTCTTGCTTAACCCTTTCCCTGCTGCCTCCTCCCTGGCGACGAGAGTCTGGGCCTGGAGTTCTGTCCTGCGTGTCTGCCAGGGTGTGTGTTGGGCAAGCAACAGCTGGATTTCCGCTCCACGGTGTCTCCACACCCTGGCCGGGTCAGCCAGCCTCCACGGCATTTCCATTCATTTCAGGCCTCATTAGTGTCCGCAGCTTGGATTTACACAGATGTAAATCAGGTCATTAGCACCTCGTGCCTTGGTGAGGAGGTGTGGCCAAAAGGGAATTTCAGGGCAGAATTTAAGGGGGGGTGGGGATAGGGAGCAAACTTTGAGCCCAACTTTAATGTTTAACCTCTCAGACAATAGGATTGCAAGCCTTCCCCGCCAATATCCCAGGCAGTTTCTTGGGTGAAAGAAACGATAAACACAAGTAGATAACAGATGGGGCTGGGTGGGAGGAAACGGACTGCTAAATTATACATCAGATGCAGGGGTGGGGGGCGGCTGGCCTGCGCCAATAGGAAGCAACTTCTCCAGAGAAAGGCTTTCAGGAGTCCTTGGTTCCCTCCCTCATCACACTTCACCCTGCCTTTGTCTGGGATGAGGAGACCCAGAATCCTGTTAACACAGTGTTAAATCATGGAGTGGAGTGGAGGGGGCCAGGATTGAAGGGAAGACCATTCAAGGAGGGAGGAAGGGAGAGAGCGAGAGAGAAAGAGAGAGATCCCATTCTGGTAAATTATTAACTACAACAACAAAAATGTCTCATTCTCAAAAAAAAAAAAAAAAAAAAAAAAAATTGCCCAGCAGAACTTTCAAGTTCTCTAATTTGGAAAGTCAAAAGTTTAACTGGGCGCCAGGGCGCTGATGCCAAGACTGGATTTTGGCCGAGTCATGCTGGCCATGCATGAGCTCTCACCCCAGCCATGTCCCTCCTGGGAAGGCAGTGGTGGCTGGTGGCGGTGGCGGGTGAAGTCCCGGGCAGGATGCAGGACGGCAGGACTCCAACGCCTCTCATCTTGGGTGCTGACCCTACACAGGACTTCACAAAACCACCAAGAGTGTTATCGGGTTGGTCTCAAGTCAAGACAGCAGAAGCATCCATTTTGGAGTCAAAACTGGGTTTTCATGCTGGGTTGGTCATTCCCTGCTCTGTAACCTTGCTCGAGTCACTGAGCTTCTCTGAGCCAGCTCACTGAGTTACAGGAGGGAATCAACTGCTTTTATAGAGTGAATGCCAGGACTGGACACAGGTTATGTCAGAGGTGGGCAAGCTACAGCCTATAGCTAACTGCTGCCTGTTTGGTTTTTTTCATAAAGTTTTGTCATATCCATATGATTCCTTATTGTCAATGGCTGCTTTTGTGCTACAACAGCAGAACTGAGAAATTGCAGCAGAGACTGTATGGCCCTGAACGCCTAAAATATTTACTCTCTAGCCTTTCACAGAGAACTGTTGTCAACCTCTAGGATAGGTAAAGGCTATACCTGGTTCTTATAGAAGTTGAACAAGTGCCAGAGGCGGTGATGAATTTCATTAATGACACCCTGAGCCATTTGGGGCTTTGGCTTTCATTTTTGGAAGACTGGACCTCATTTCCCACTCAAAGCCCCATATCTGCACACGAGCTATGTGCTGGTAATGACCCTGGGGATGGGGGGTGGGGTGCTTTCCTGATGCTCCTGGATGCACAGCAGGTGCTAAGGACAGCACCCCTCACCCCTGAGAGGACCAGGAGGGGGCCATCAAGTCACTTGACTGAGGGCTACCCTGGAGCCCAGGAAGAAGAAATTCCAAAGGGAGGAGAGAAGCAGTTGGGAGAAGAAGAGGTCCAGAAGGCAGACCCGTGGATGCAGGATCTCCATCCTGAACACTCCGGTGTCTGTCTGGGGATGAGGAACAGAAGGAAGTGAGCCCCTCTTCTAGACGACAGCTGGAGCCCAGCAGGCTGAGCTGCTTACTGCAGGACAGTAAGATCCTCCCCACAGAAGGAGCAGGACAATTTCAGGGCCAGCGCCATTCACTTCACTCCCACTCTGGAACTGAGCACCCAGTGCAGGAGTTCAGCCGATCCGCACGCAGTCAACTAAGGGTTGAATTTGGCCAACCCAGAGCCCCTGTCTGCAAGCATCGCTTGGCTGGCAAGACCTCCTTCCCCGGGCACAATTTGCCCTTCTCACCACGTGCATCTCATTCAATTCCCCGGGCACCTCTGCTGGTCAGTGTTGACTCTATTTTACACCCAAGGAAACTAAGGCTCGTGAGCAGAGATGAAATCTCTGCCCTCCAGGACTGAGCAACAGGACTGGGCGGAAGCCCTCAAAGGCCTGTCCGCTGCCTTTCTTCCTTTCAGCTCACTTTATGTGACGTCTGTGCGCTGGCCTGGGTAGCATGAATCACTCTCCCAGAGCAGCAACTTGAAAAGGAGCCTCTCCAGCCCTGCCCACAAATACCTCCAGCGGCTCCTGGGCTGTTTGACCTCCTGCTGGCCTTGCCCTACAGGTCCTGCCTGGAAGAACTGCAAAGAGCCCAGAGAGAGCCTCCTGCCAGGAGCACCAGGGGTTGACGCACCAGCTTCAAGTTCACAAGGACCATTATTGTTCAGTCGCTGAGTCGTGTCTGACCCTTTGTGACCCCACGGACTGCGTGCAGCACTCCAGGCTTCCCTGTCCTTCACCATCTCCCGGAGTCTGCTCAAACTCATGTCCATTGAGTCAATGATGATGCCATCTAACCATTTCATCCTCTGTTGCCCCCTTCTCCTATTGCCTTCAATCTTTCCAGCATCAGGTTCTTTTCCAGTGGGTCAGCTCTTCACATCAGGTGGCCAGAGTATTGGAGCTTCAGTCCTTCCAATGAATATTCAGTGTTGATTTGCTTTAGGATTGACTGGTTTGATCTCCTTGCTGTCCAAGGCACTCTCAAGAGCCTTCTCCAGGATCACAGTTCAAAAGCATCAATCCTTCGGTGCTCCACCTTCTTTATGGACCAATTCTCACATACATACATGACTACTGGAAAAACCATATCTCTGACAATAAGGACCTTTGTCAGCAAAGTGATTTCTCTGTTTTTTAATATGCTATCTAGGTATAGCTTTCTTTCCAAGGACCAAGAGTCTTTTAATTTCATGGTCCATGTGCCCACCAAATTATACTAGCTGCACGTGCCAAATCCATGGACCCTAAACACTGGCCTTGGCACCAAGTGTCAAGCACCCACTGTGTTTCAAGCATTCAGTTAAGGACTTTATACACATAAATACAGCAGTTCTCAAAGTCCCCAGACCTTTGCAGGATGTCTACAAGGTCAAAACTATTTCACAATATCTTTGTAAAATTACTAAGGTATTTGGTTTTTTACTCCCATTCTCTCTTAAGAATACAACAAAATTTTCCAAGAAGCTCCATGATGTGCGATGGTGTCATCATCTGTTGGACAATGTGATGTGTTTTCTAGAATTTTCTAAAGTGAGGCATTGGAGTGGTCAATAATTTTTTAATTGTAATTTTAAATTTACATATATACATATATATATATATATGCTGCTGCTGCTTAGTCCCTTCAATTGTGTCAGACTCTGTGTGACCCTATGGACTGCAGCCCACCAGGCCCCTCAGTCCATGTGATTCTTCAGGCAAGTGTATAGAAGTGGGTTGCCGTGCCTTTCTCATCAGTTCACTTCAGTTCAGTCACTCAGTTGTGTTCAACTCTTTGCAACCCCCTGGACTGCAGCATGCCAGGCTTTCTTGTCCATCACCAACTCCCAGAGTTTACTCAAACTCAGGCCCATTGAGTTAGTGATGCCATCCAGCCATCTCATCCTCTGTTGTCCCCTTCTCCTCCTGCCTTCAATCTTTCCCAGCATCAGGGTCTTTTC
>NW_011495018.1:18056548-18057356 GCF_000754665.1 Bison bison bison | reverse complement strand
GCCTTCAATCTTTCCCAGCATCAGGGTCTTTTCAAATGAGTCAGTTCTTCACATCAGGTGGCCAAAGGATTGGAGTTTCAGCTTCAGCATCAATCCTTCCAAAGAATATTCAGGACTGATTTCCTTTAGGATGGACTGGTTGGCTCTCCTTGCAGTCCAAGGGACTCTCAAGAGTCTTCTCCAATACTACACTTTAAAAACATCAATTCTTCAGCACTCAGCTTTCTTTATAGTCCAACTCTTACATCCATACATGACAACTGGAAAAACAAAGCTTTCACTAGACGGACCATGCTTGGCAAAGTAATGTCTCTGCTTTTTAATATGCTATCTAGGTTCATCATAACTTTTCTTCCAAGGATCAAGCGTCTTTTAATTTCATGGCTGCAGTCACCATCCGCAGTGATTTTGGAGCCCAAAAACATAAAGTCTGTCACTGTTTCCAGTGCTTCCCATCTATTTTCCATGAAGTGATGGGACCAGATGCCATGATCTTAGTTTTCTGAATGTTGAGTTTTAAGCCAACTTTTTCACTCTCCTCTTTCACTTTCATCAAGAGGCTCTTTAGTTCCTCTTCAATTTCTACCATAAGGGTGGTATCATCTGCATATCTGAAGTTATTGATATTTCTGCTGGCAATCTTGATTCCAGCTTGTGCTTCATCTAGCCTGGCATTTCCCATGATGTACTCTGCTTATAAGTTAAATAAACAGGGTGACAATGTGCAGCCTTGACGTACTCCTTTCCCAATTTGGAACCAGTCTGTTGTTCCATGACCAGTTCTAACTGTTGCTTCCTGATGTGTATA
>NW_011495018.1:18025617-18056127 GCF_000754665.1 Bison bison bison | reverse complement strand
ATTTGATTTAGGTCATACCTGAATGGTCTAGTGGTTTTCCCTACTTTCTTCAATTTCAGTCTGAATTTGGCAATAAGGAGCTCATGATCTGAGCCACAGTCAGCTCCCAGTCTTGTTTTTGCTGACTGTATAGAGCTTCTCCATCTTTGGCTGCAAAGAACATAATCAATCTGATTTCGGTATTGACCATCTGGTGATATCCATGTGTACAGTGTTACTGGAAGAGGGTGTTTGCCATGACCAATGTGTTCTCTTGGCAAAATCTGTTAGCCTTTGCCCTGCTTCATTTTGTACTCCAAGGCCAAACTCGCCTGTTACTCCAGGTGTTTCTTGACTTCCTACTTTTGCATTCCAGTCCCCTATAATGAAAAGGACATCTTTTGGGGGTGTTAGTTCTAGAAGGTCTTGTGGGTCTTCATAGTTCTAGGTTTTGTAGGCCTTCCTTTTTAAGTTTTAATTATTTATTATTGATTTTTTGGCTTCACTGGGTCTTCGTTGCTGTGTGTAGGCTTTCTCTAATTGTAGTGCCTGGTCTTTTCTCATTGCCATGGCTTCCCTTGTTGCGGCATGTTGACTCTAGAGCGTGGGCTGAGTACTTGTGGCTCAGGGGCTTAGTTGCTCCGAGGCCTGTGGAATCTTCCTGAACCTGGGCTCAAACCTGTGTCCTTTGCACTGGCAGGCAGATTCTTAACAACAGGATCACCAGGGAAGTCCTTATATACTGTGTGTGTATATATATATATTTTTTTTCAGATTCTTTTCCCTTAGGTTATTACAAAATAGTGAGTATTATTCCCTGTGCTCTAAGATGGGTCCTTTTGGGTATCTAAATAATTTGTAAGAGTGTAAAGGTGTCCTGAGATCACAAGGTTTGAGACCCACTGTACTAGTATCATCTTTTTTTTTAATCCCTCACAACAATCCTGTGAGGTGGGAACTAGCATCTCTAGTTTACAGATGAGGAAATAGACTCACATAGTTAGGAAAGAGCTGAGCAGGTATTGCAGGCTGGCTCTGTCTAGGGCCAGTCATAACATCTTCAGGTCCATGTAGACAGGCCGTCATCCAGCTCTCCTAAAAAGGTCACTTTGGTGGTAGGGATCAGGATCTGGGGGCCCAAAGTGGTTTTCTTGACTGGTCCCTTTCCTTCTGAGAATTCAGGAAATGCAGACTCTTTGGGCCTATTTTGTGCTCATTTGAACAAGACAAGGGGAGTGATCCCTAGGGTAGGGTGATCTCTGAGATCATTTCTAGATTTTAAGATAGGCCCCCCAGGCCCAGAGCTCCAAGTGCCAACCTGGGAGGCCAGATGAGAGACGGGCCTCCTGGGATGCCAAGGAGGCCACCGGATATACCACAGCGGCCCCTTGGCCTGCCCTCAGATTTCATGTCTCCCTATTTTTTTTTTTTTTTTAAGAAAAAGTCTAGTCAGATTTCATCCTCTGGCTATGCCAACAAGAAATTACTTAAAAAAAAAAAATGGAAACAAAACGAAACCTTTCAACATTGAAAGGTTGGCCCAGCCTTCCTTTCCCTCCACTCTCGTGCTGCTAAGGGTCCTCTCTGGTGGCCTAGGCCAAGACTGGGCTTTATTTCTGGTGTGAATGCCAGAGGACAGCACCTGCTTGTCCCTTAAACAAACAGCACCCTTTGAGAGGGGATGAGCACCATCACTGGCTAAGGAGCCCTGAGAAACAGAATCCCTGACTTTTGTTGAGTTGTGTGTGTGTGTGTGTGTGTGTTTTATTTTGTTTTGTTTTGGATATTGTGTTATCCTTGGATATTGTGTTTTGGATTTGGATATTTTGCATGCTTCAAAAGAGACTTGGGTGGCCCTGGGAAGGCCTGTATTCTTAGCTCATTCCCCTCCCGTTGGGCTTTTGTGAACCTGCTTCTTGGGTTGGCTTTATTGTTCTTACCGAGAGATCTGGGCTGTAAAATAAAGAGATTGAATTTGTAAAAGGAAACAAATGAGGCCAGAAGGAAGGTGCTCTGAAGAGCTGCGTTAGACCTGCAAGCAGCTAGCTTCCGTAGCCCTGGGGAACCGCATCCTCTTTCTCAGCCAATGGCTGAGCCCCGTCCACCAAGTCAGACCCGCCTGGGACTCACCTTTGAACCCCACTTTTCCTCACTAGCTCAGCCAGGCCACCTCCGAGGTCTGAGGAGCCTGTCTCCTTGACTGGTCTTACGTGTTTGGTGGCGCAGAGGAAAATGAGTTGAGCACTTGGGAACAGGCCTGAGCTCATAGCCCTGTTTGCCTTCTGACCTTGGGCAAGCATGCCCCACACTGCCCTGGCTCACCATCCACTTCCCCTGCCGACTGTCTCCCCACTCAAGGGCTCTCTCTCTCTGCTTGGTGACCGGAGGGCTTTCCCTGGTACCAAGGGAGTTTGTCCAGCCCTGGAGCCAGACAACCAGAGTGCTCTGCCTTTAACCCCTCCAGAGAAAGCACCCCCCCAAAGAGGGACCATGGCTCGTAGATAAACATCTCAGTTCCCTTGTGCCTTTGTGGGGGATGGGTTGATACTGGGTACAAAATCCCCAGCAGGATTAAACCCCAGTTGTCCATAGCAATGCCTGTAACACCTCTTACCCACTTTCTCACCAATGTTTCCTGGGATCACATCCCAAATAAACTATCTGCCCTCAAGTCCTTGTCTTGGGATCTGCTTTGGAGAGTGAGATCCAAAGTTCTACAGCAGCTTATTTAAGCCCCAGGAGGCCCGTTTTCCCTAGTGTTATATGGGGTGGCAACAGTCCCCTTATAGGGTTGTCAATAAGCAATAATGTGTGGTCATCCTTACCAAGGGGGTTCCTGTAGCTCAACTGGTAAAGAATCTGGGCAGGAGACCCTGGTTCAATTCTTGGGTCAGGAAGATCCGCTGGAGAAGGGATAGCATACCCTATTCTTGGGCTTCCCTAGTGGCTCAGCTGGTAAAGAAACTGCCTGCAATGCAGGAGACCTGGGTGTGGGAAAATCCCCTGGAGAAGGGAATGGCTATCCACTCCAGTATTCTGGCCTGGAGAATTCCGTGGACTGTATAGTCCATGCGGTCGCAAAGAGTCACACACGACTGAGTGACTTTCAACCTTACAATGGCAAAATCCACAAGCTTCAGCTTTCTCCCTGCAAGTCTGCTGCAGGCTCTGTAGAACCGAGGTGGTATTTTATGAAGCTTCACTGTTTCCTCATCATCATGGGTTCATTTCCAGTGCACACGCTCTAGAGTTTAGAGAATCCATGTTACACACTTGTGCTGAAACTGTCACTGGGGCCCTGTGACAAATGAAAACTGGCTACTGCAGAAAAGAAGGGATATGGAGGTCTCAGGTGAGAAGAGGAATTCACTATTCATTTGTCAGAAAGATTTCCGATCCTTTCAGAAGCAGCATGAAAGAGTAGAGAGAGTTTGAATCCTGGCCTTTCATTTGGTGGCTGCAAAAGTTGAACAATTTACTTGATCTCCCTGAGTGTCATAGTGGAATTATAGTGAGGATTATAAATAATACCTGGACATTCGTAGACCAGAGTCTAGTCTATCATGGATGCAGAAATGAATAAGGGAGTGTCTGCTGTCAAAGATCTTGGAATTTCATTGGGAGGTGAGATGGGACAGTGGAGTAGCAGAGTTGGGGGGGAGGAAGTGGGGAGGAGCTGGGCGGACCAGAGCCTGGGACGCAATGTTGCCTGAGCTTCTGCTGTGCACACGGCACCAGACCCTGCCTCTAGAGCGAACCAAAGAGAGTCCCCCCTCCTTTACCACTGGTCTTATGAATCTGCTGTCTTCCTCTCTCGCTTCCTTTGCTCCCTCCCTTCCCTCTTTCTTCCTTTCTTGCTTCTGTCCTTGCCATCCTTTTCTCTTCTTCTCACTCACATTCCTTCTTTCCTTTATCTCTAAATCTGCCTTCCCTGCAGGAATCAGAGGCCTCTAACCAGTAATATCACTTGTCCTTCAGGAACCCAGAGCTTTTCTGGTGGCTCAGATGGTAAAGAGTTTGCCTGCAATGCTGGAAACCCAGGTTCGATCCCTGGGTCGGGAAAATCCCCTAGAGAAGAAAATGGCAACCCACTCCAATATTTTTGCCTAGAGAATCCCACAGACAGAGGAGCCTGGCAGGCTACAGTCTATGGGGTCGCAAAGAGTCGGACATGACTGAGCAACCAACACACACATCCAGGAAATTACAAATCCAGGAGATCCTAAACCTTATAGATCCCATCAGTGTCAGCTGGGGGCAGGCTTTATCCACCCCGAGGGTATTTGGATTTGAATGAATGAAGGAGCATTACAACCTTTGAATTCATCAAATATCTTTTAGTTTCATTTTATATGGAAGGTACTCTGTAAAAACAGTGGTTATCAGATCAGTCGCTCAGTTGTGTCCGACTCTTAGCAACCCCATGAATCGCAGCACGCCAGGCCTCCCTGTCCAATACCAACTCCCGGAGTTCACTCACTCACGTCCATCGAGTCAGTGATGCCATCCAGCCATCTCCTCCTCTGTCGTCCCCTTCTCCTCCTGCCCCCAATCCCTCCCAGCATCAGAGTCTTTTCCAATGAGTCAACTCTTTGCATGAGGTGGCCAAAGTACTGGAGTTTCAGCTTTAGCATCATTCCTTCCAAAGAAATCCCAGGGCTGATCTCCTTCAGAATGGACTGGTTGGATCTCCTTGCAGTCCAAGGGACTCTCAAGAATCTTCTCTAACACCACAGTTCAAAAGCATCAATTCTTCGGCACTCAGCCTTCTTCACAGTCCAACTCTCACATCCATACATGACCACAGGGAAAACCATAGCCTTGACTAGACGAGCCTTTGTTGGCAAAGTAATGTCTCTGCTTTTGAATATGCTATCTAGGTTGGTCATAACTTTCCTTCCAAGGAGTAAGCGTCTTTTAATTTCATGGCTGCAGTCACCATCTGCAGTGATTTTGGAGCCCAGAAAAATAAAGTCTGACACTGTTTCCACTGTTTCCCCATCTATTTCCCATGAAGTGGTGGGACAGGATGCCATGATCTTCATTTTCTGAATGTTGAGCTTTAAGCCAACTTTTTCACTCTCCTCTTTCATTTTCATCAAGAGGCTCTTTAGTTCCTCTTCAATTTCTACCATAAGGGTGGTATCATCTGCATATCTGAAGTTATTGATATTTCTGCTGGCAATCTTGATTCCAGCTTGTGCTTCATCTAGCCTGGCATTTCCCATGATGTACTCTGCTTATAAGTTAAATAAGCAGGGTGACAATGTGCAGCCTTGACGTACTCCTTTCCCAATTTGGAACCAGTCTGTTGTTCCATGACCAGTTCTAACTGTTGCTTCCTGACCTGCATACAGATTCTCAAGAGGCAGGTCAGGTAGTCTGGCATTCCCATCTCTGGAAGAATTTTCCATAGTTTTTTGTGATCCACACAGTCCAAGGCTTTGGCATAGTTAATAAAGCAGAAATAGATGTTTTTCTGGAACTCTCTTGCTTTTTCCATGATCCAGCAGATGCTGGCAATTTGATCTATGGTTCTTCTGCCTTTTCTAATTCTAGCTTTAACACTTGGAAGTTCATGGTGCATGTACTGTTGAAGCCTGGCTTGGAGAATTTTGAGCATTACTTTACTAGTGTGTGAGATGAGTGCAATTGTGCAGTAGTTTGAGCATTCTTTGGCATTACCTTTCTTAGGGATTGGAATGAAAACTGACCTTTTCCAGTCCTGTGGCCACTCTTGAGTTTTCCAAATTTGCTGGCATATTGAATGCAGCACTTTCACAGCATCATCTTTCAGGATTTGGAATAGCTCAACTGGAATTCCATCACCTCCACTAGCTTTGTTCGTAGTGATGCTTTCTAAGGCCCACTTGACTTCACATTCCAGGATTTCTGGCTGTAGGTCAGTGATCACACCATCGTGATTATCTGGGTATGCTGAGGCCAGTTGTACTGTCTAGTAAGAGACAATGGTTAAATTTTCAGAAATTTTGCAGATCGTTGATATCCCATCGGTAGCCCGAAATGGGCTGTGGTGAAGAGTATTTACACTTCAGAAATTGGCAAATACTGCAAATCCGGGATTTTCTTTTTCCTAGAGAGCTGGTGGTTAAATATTTACCAGGGCACCGTTGTATAAAATGCAAGTAACATGAGGGGGATAGATTTGTCTAGAAACAGGCCCTGCCTTCAAGGCGCTACATAGCAGGCCTGATGATGACTTATATTCCAGAGATAAATTTCAGTTTCCAGGTCACTCTTCTCCTCCAGCCTCAGTTTCCTGTCTGCTAACTGGGGATCCCAGTAATATCTCCTTTCCTTTCTCACTGGGTTGTTGAGTGACTCACAGGAAATGATGCATACAAACAAAGCCGAGTTGCCATCTATACAGGGCTGTTCAAATCATCAGAGACACATCTGGAGATTGTGGGACTGTTCTCTTGAGTCTCAACAAGAGGTAATTTAGCCCCACACAGGGCCAGCCTGATAATCAACTGGAAACCAAGATGAACTCTAATCAGGTTTTATCTCCCCTGGCTGGACTAGAAGGAGCCTGGCAGCACACCCGTGTCTGCTGCTTCTCAGCACTCCTCAGAGTACAGCTAAACAGATGAGGCAAGCACTGGGCTTGGGGTGGGGACACCCACAAGAGCTGGGCCCAGGGCTGGAGGCAGAGAAAGTTCTGTGCTTCCGATCTGCTGTGGGGAGGCTGGGAGATCTGTCAGCTCTCTGTATGATTACATGGAATGTCTCTGATGGATGAGAAAGAATGATTAGGAGGAGCACGTGGCTTTGCTTGGAGTCTCCAAAGAAAGACTGGTCTAAAGAGCAAAGCAGAAATGACTTACTTTACAGACTGGGAATTTCTCCTTGGGCCACTGGCCGAGCAGTGGCTTGCCCCACCCCCCAGAGCCCCGGCACCGAGTTGGTCCACACACCCTTTTCCCTTCCACGGGAGTCCTGGGCCGTGGCCTTTACCTTTGGAACCACACAGTCTGTGGCTTAATGATAGGAAAGTACTCATGTCTTTTTCTCTAATGATTTAATAGTCTGTCCTTCCCACCAAATGGTGAAGCCCTCCAGAGCATGGAACACCATCAATGGCATCTGTTTCTCCAGAGCTTGGTGGTGACCTGGGAGTGCTCAGTACATCCTAAGAGCCTCCGCCAAGTGCGGACCCACCAGGGCTGAGACCACACTTAGCTCTAGAGGGGCAGCCCCTCTCCAGGGGACTCAGAAGGCAGCCGACCTGAGGTTGCTGGCCGGTTCCTACAAGGACCCCTTGAGAAGGGAGGTGGAGGTAGGTTCTTCCAACGGAGGCGTAGGGAGAGTAACACACTCGCCCCAAAGCACCAAGTTAAGCGGCAAAGCCAGAGCTCAAACTTGTCTGTCTCACCAGCCCATACTATCACAATATTTAGCAAAATGGAGGGGAAGTGGTGAGTTTCCTGAGTAAGTGGTCCTATGGCATTTTCCCAGAAACCAAGGACGCAGGTGGTGAAGGTGACCTGCCCGCATAGTGGCAAGCAGCCTGTCCCCACCAGGAAGGTCCTGGGTGTTAGTGTGACCCATGGCAAGCTACAGGGAGCGGGAAGGGAGGCCTGGAAGGAACGGCATCACAGCCGCGGGGTGCTCAGGCGTGCCCCGGCCACTAGTGTGGCTCCTCCGGCCTCTTTGTCCTTTCCATTAGCCTGGCTCTTACACCCAGTGTGACACGGTGGGCCTCTGCTTCTGATCTTTCTTCCTTCCCTCTTGTTCATCTTCACGAGTCCGGGCTAGTCCTGAGGTTTTGTCTTTTCTGTTTCTCTCCTGGACTATCTGACTGTGGTCGGAGGCTCCTGGAACATGCAATCAGAGAGCCCCCAGTGTGCTCCAAGGCCTGGGTCTTGTCCACTGACGTGGCGGCAGCACTGGCCTCTGAAGGATTAAGGGGAGCTGGTGGGGACGCCAGGTTGGCCCAGTCCCTTGGGGCAGGTCCAGAGGCTCTGGGGACACACGAGACACCGGGGGTACAACAGAACTAAGATGGAGGCTGAGGGCTCTTGTTTCTCCCCCAGCCTGTCCTCACCGTACTTCCCCTTAGCCGTTGGGGTCTCTGGCCAGTCCTGGTCCGTTTGGAGTATCTAACCGAATCCTCCTTCCATCTCCCCTCCCTGGCCCCTCCAAATCTTCATGCAGAACCCGGTTCCCAACAGGAATGCCTTTCATTTCTCCACATCCCTTTCGGGCCTGGTCCCATGCCAAGCACTGCCTGTGTAGCTGCCTGGTAAAATCCAGAACATAAATAATGAATCATTTTTCAGTATAAGTATGTCCCAAATATTGCTTGGGACATATTTACACTTTTTTTTTTTTAATCCATTCATTGTTTATCTGAAATTCAAATTTAACTGGTATATTGACTTTTTTTTTTCTTTTTGGCTGTGTGCCATGTGGGGTCTTAGTTCCCCAACCAGTAATCGAACCTGTGCCCCCTGCATTAGAAGCAGGGAGTCTTAACCACTGGACCATCAGGGAAGTCTCTGGTATACTGATTTTTTTGTGTGTACAAACTCTAGCAATCCTAGAGTTTGTTGATTAATCTTATTTCTATTAATCCTCACAATAACTGTACCCAACAGTTATAATTAACAGTCTCACTTTACAGAAGAAGAAGCTGAGTACAAAGCTTACAAACCACAGTGTCAAGGTACCAACGCAGGGCTGGCATGGAAGAGCGAGTATGTGTTGTGTGTTAGTTGCTCAGTTGTGTCTGACTCTTTTCGACCCCATGGACTGTAGCCTGCCAGGCTCCTCTGTCCAGCAAGAATACTGGAGAGGGTAGCCATTCCCTTCTCCAGGGGTCTTCCGGACCCAGGGATCAAATCCAGGTCTCCTGCATTGCAGGCAGATTATTTACCATTTAAGCCACCAGGTCTGAATCCAGTGCCCAAACTACACCAGCCGTGCTGGATGAAGAGTTGTGTCCTGACTAAGTCTGAACTCTCTGAGGCCAGCCTGCAGTTACTGAACCTCCCTCTGCCTCAGTTTCCCCATCTGAAAATAGTCATCATAGCAGTGTCTGCCTCAGAGAGGTGAGAATTGGAGAATTTCCTACACTAAGTCAAGGACTTCAATCAGTGCTCGCCCATGGTAAGTGCTCTGAGGTGTTAATTGAAACTGCCCCTTTAGATCAAGATATTGATGACTCTTCCCTTGGTCCTTTTGTCAGAGTCCTCACAGCACCCCAGGGAGGGAGACTAGGTAGGCCTTGCCCTCAGATTCCTTATGCCTGAGGCACAGAAAAGTCATTGGTTTAGGTCCCCAGAGATTGGGATCAGAACCCCAGTGCACTGTTTCCTGGTCTAGTACTCATTTCCCTGTAAATCCATAAGCCAATATCTTTATGGGGCCAGAGAAGAAGTTATCCAAAAGATTTAAAAATCTATTGTAGGAGTCCCCAGCCCTTAGTGAGGAGAACCAGGTTTTTATACTTTTGTCTCACATTTCCCTCTTGGGAACGGACTGTGTGTACTTGTGTCTATGAAGCTAAAACCCAAAATAAGAAGCAATCTATTGGGTTCAATCCATCAGAATGGACCCTGACCCAGTGGTGGATCAAGGTTCTGAAGACACCCTTCCCATAAACTAGGCACTAACCCTGAAATGACAAGATATTCAGGAGGGCTAGGAGAGTGGGGTCCTGGGTAAAGGGCAGGGGCAGCAGGGGATCTTTGGGGAGCTGAGGGCAGTATGCTAAATAGGACAGATATAGTTCAATATTTTAACAGCCAGCACAGTCATATCCATATGTGTTGGTGAACCTCAGACCCATTTATCAGGGTGTTCACCTAACAATCTGTCTCCACCCAGTAAAAAAAGAGAAGGACTGGGGGATGGTGTGTTTGAGCCACGTTTGGTTGAGTCCCCTGTAAACTCTGGAATAGTATGGGAATTATAACTACTGCAATTGAACAGTCAGATATACAGGCGCCAGTCATAAGAGGTCCTCGCCACCAAAGTCTCATAAAACATCGTTAGTACATGTTATTGTCATTTCAACAAGTCTAGTATAACTATGCGATGCTGCCTCAAACAGGAAGATTAACTGTGAAAGGCTTTCAGAAAGAGTCCTAGACGGGACCTCAGGGGGCTTAGATGCTAGTCCAGTTCTGCCCTGGTTCTGAAAACTTGGGTAATCCATTCCTTGATTTTAGGTTTGTAGAATGAAAGAACTGGGTGGTATATTAGCCATGGCTCTCTTGGTTGCAAATGGAAACAACCAACTCAAACAGGTTTAAGCCAAAATCTGGATTTATTGATTCACGTAACTGAAAAGTTCAGAGATTAATTTGGCTTCAGGTAAAGCTGGATCCAGGGGTTCAAACAAAAATCCTGTGATTTTGTTTTTTCCTTTCAGTTTCATATTCAGTCATGCACACTCTGGTAACTCCAGGAGCTCCAGTCTGAAATTATCCTTAAAGGCAATAATTCCATCAGAAATAGAACTTCTTTATCCCAATAGTGGAAAAAAAAAATCTCATTGAACTAGTGTGAGTCACTTGTGCATCCTAAATGAATCATTAGAATTGGAGGGATTCTAGAATATGCCCATTGGCCAGACCTGGATGATATGTCCAGACCTTGGAGTCAAGGGTAGATCCAAAGGTCTGAGGGTGCCAGAGTGTTATTTCCAAAGGGAAGTCAGGGTGCTGTAAGCAAACGAAGGGAGTAGGGATTCTGGGGAGGCATGAATAGCAGCTGTGCCCTCCAGATGGCTCTCAGGTGACTTTCAGTTCTAATACCCACCAGGCTCCTCTGTCCATGGGATTCTCCAGGCAAGAATACTGGAGTGGGTTGCCATTTCCTCCTCCAGGAGACCTTCCAGACCCAGGGATCAAACCCATGTCTCTTACATCTTCTGTATTGTCAGGCGGATTCTTTACCATTAGCGCCACCTGGGAAGCCCATACTCCAGATGACTCTCAGGGAACTTCCAGTTCTAAAAGTCTATGATTTTAGGAAATGAACTTTTCTGCTTTCTGTCCTTCAGTAGCTTACAAAGAAGGGTACGTGAAGGAGAGGGTAGTGTTCTCTTTGGGCTCCTTTTTGCTTCTTATTTCCGGAGAACGCAATGGCAACCCACTCCAGTACTCTTGCCTGGAAAATCCCATGGATGGAGGCGCCTGGTGGGCTGCAGTCCATGGGGTCGCTAGGAGTCGGACACGACTGAGTGACTTCACTTTCACTTGTCACTTTCATGCATTGGAGAAGGAAATGGCAACCCACTCCAGTGTTCTTGCCTGGAGAATCCCAGGGACAGGGGAGCCTGGTGGGCTGCTGTCTATGGGGTCGCACAGAGTTGGACACGACTGAAGCGACTTAGCAGCAGCAGCAGCAGCTGCTTCTTATTTCACCCATTTTATTACGTCACGTGTCCCCTCGGGAGGAGAGGAAAACAGAGAGTTGACTTTGTGAAAAGTCAAAAAGCCACACTGCAGTGGGATCTATGGAAGACATTCTGGGTCATCCTTTGCAAAGAGTGAGTCTCCATGGCCGCAGCTGCCACTGCGATCATTACACACTGGAGGGGTGCACGGTGTCAGCGTCCACTGCCATCTGAGAAGCCACATTTTCACTCAGAGAGCAGTATTCTGCTCATCTCCTTCCCTATAGCATTTACCCGGAAGAGCCCTCTGGTCCTTAAATCAAGCTCCGAGCTGATTTGCATGCTGTAATGCTGATATGCATCGTCTGGCTCTAGCCAGATCCAAACACCAAATGGTGAACTTGTTTGAGAAAGTGCAGTTTTCCGAGCAATAGTAGAAGGGAAAATGTTAATAAAGGGCAGTTCGCTGAACGGAGGTTAAATACTTTCATACTTCTCAACTAACCCAGAAACTTCCCCGAATCCTCATTAAAAAACAAAAGTTCTCTGTAATCTGATGTTTTACCTCATTAAATGCTGCAATTTGAGAATCAAGAAAAGGACTGAGTTGAAAAGTGGCAGCTGGTTCAAGCCACTGAGCTGTTACTTGATGTCTGGTGTGCCTGGTTCTCCCGCAGGGGAGGGCTCAGGAGAGGGACAGGGAAGTAACTGGGCAGGGTTCAAGATTCCCTGTGGCAACTAAGAGACCTTTGCCTCTCTGGGTTCCAACCCACAATGCCCACTCTGGTCGCTTCCTGCATAAGCCTCCACAGCTGCACTGTTACCTCCTTCCCCTACCTTTGGCAAGTGTGCCGCCATGGTGAATTCTGCTGCTGCTGCTGCTGCTGCTAAGTCGCTTCAGTCATGTCCGACTCTGTGCGATTCTGTAGACGGCAGCCCACCAGGCTCCGCCATCCCTGGGATTCTCCAGGCAAGAACACTGGAGTAGGTTGCCATTTCCTTCTCCAATGCATGAAAGTGACAAGTGAAAGTGAAGTCGCTCAGTTGTGTCAGACTCTTAGCAACCCCATGGACTGCAGCCCACCAGGCTCCTCTGTCCATGGGAGTTTTCAGGCAAGAGTAATGGAGTGGGGTGCCATTGCCTTCTCTGGTTGAATTCCGAATCCTGGTTCAAGATTGAGAAATTCAGCAGCAGTTGGCCTCTCTTCTTTGGAAGCGTCTTGTATCCTTTCTTTCTGTCCCTGACTCATTTTCTCTTTCCATCCAGTGTTTCTACTGTCTTCTTCTATATATTCCGTTTTCTTTCCTTCCTCGGTGGCCATACTAAAATTTCTAATAAGAAACTAAAGGAACAATTTGAAAAACTAACAATGTAAGGCACCCCAAACCATTGAGTTGTACACTTGAAATGAGGGAGTTGTATATTTCAGCAAAGTTGTTTTTTAAAAAGGGGAAAAAAAAGAAAAGGGAAATGGATGGACCTAGAGATTCCCATACTAAGTGAAGTCAGTCAGAAAAAGAAAGACAAATGCCATATGACACATATGCCATATGGACTCTAAAATATAATCCAAATCAACATATCTATGAAACAAAAACAGACACACAGACATAGAGAACACGCTTGCGGTTGCCAAAGCGGGGAGAGCGGGTAGAAATGAGAGTCTGGGATTAGCAGAGGCAAACTGTTACACAGGATAAACAACAAACTCCAACAGTACAGCACAGGGAACTATATTCAGCATCCTGCGACAAACCATAATAGAAAAGAATATGAAAAAGCACATATATGAGCACCACTGAGTCACGTTGAGGTACAGAAGAAATTAACACAACATCATAAATCCACTATTCTTCAGTAAAAATTAAAAAAGAAAAGGTAAGATCTACAACCGGGTCGAATAGAAGGTTGAAACTGCATTTACGTACCAACAACCCACATCCCCCAATGGAGATTGGGTTGTACACTCACTTGGAGCCAGGACTGTTCACCCTCCCTTCCGAAGGCCAAAATGACAGCTGAGTATGAGGTTATGGCCCAAACTGGGGAAACCATGTAAATGCTGTATCTATGTTGGGTGACAGTCTTTCCATTGCCATGTTAAGTCCTGTCTCCTAGGTGTTTGGGATCTCAGAGGTTAAATGCAAGTAACAAAGGTTTCTCTTTCTCAGAACTAGCTGGTTAAAAGGTCTATGATTCATATTTGTCAAGGAAAATTTGCTTTTATCTATCTGCTTTTCCTGGTTGACATCACTTCCTTCTCTCCATTTCTCAGAGGTGGCTCTGGGGTTTGGCAGCCTGAACACAGCAATTTACAGGGAAGTTGTACAGAGTCTCTTGTTTGGCTGCGGTGGCCACACTGGGAGAGAAGTCTCGGGGCGCCCCTTTGCTACCCCAGCCTTCAACACACCACCTGCCCCAACTCACACACTCTCAGCTCGATAGGAAATTCGCCACTTTATGGCCTCGCGTAAAAGTGCCATTCTGAATAAACACAAAAGCGATCAAATGCTCTTGAGTTGTTGGTCTTAAATATCAGTCATGCTTCATCGCAGGCATACCGGACCTGTTCCTCACCTGATATCGTCATATAAAAAGTGAGGGCCTTAGGGGCATCTTAATGAGGTGATAATGAGGAAAAAAAGGTTCTGGCTTGAGGCTTGAGGGGTTCTGACATTCACTGTACTGTTCAAAGTAGGTTTAATCTTTTTTTTTTTTTTTTACTTTACAACATTGTATTGGTTTTGCCATACATCAACATAGGTTTAATCTTATATTGGACTCCTTGCTATACAATATTAAGAAAGAAGAAGGGAAGAGAAATGAAGATTGTATTGTGGTAGGTGTGTGTGTGTGTGTGTACACGCACTGCTTCGAATTTTGCTTCTTAGTCTACCTTACTGTGCTTGAAGACCTGCCTGCAATATCATGAGGATTTTTTTTTTTAATGCAGATTACCCAAATCCTTGAGCAAGGAGCTTCCTTCTCCAACATCCAGAGCTCTTTCTGTTCCTTCCTCTGCATTGATGCTGCCTTCCTGGCTCTATTATGCTGTTATTGTTTTTGCTTTGCTTTCTAAGATGCTCTTTGTTACTCTTGAAGACCTGCCATTATTTCAAAACCTTTTTTCTTTATGTGATCCATTATGGAGCAATAGGGTGAGGGAGCTTCCTACTTTGCCATACAGATGGTCTTTATTCTCCCTTCCTCCTTTCTTTTCAGACACTTGGAATAACTAGGTCATTGAAGAAGTTCTTTGAAATGGGAAGTGACAAACTCTGTCCTTTCCTGAGTGATTTAACCTCTTTGGTGGAAAAGAAAGATCGTCTAGAAACCAAGGTGGCATTGTTGTTACTATTGACCAGAAACGGCATTTGAAAACAGCATTTGAGTTAAATCATTCATTCATTTGTAACCTAAACGGAGATTCCCTTGGGAGCATGAGAAGTCTTATTTATTTTTATACCAAAAATTATTTGCTTGGAGTCTTTATCCATTTTACTAACAGGATTCCAGAGATTTTAAAAGAAGTGATTCTCCTATTCAGTGAATTCCGAGGTTTGTTAGTTGTACTTATGAGTCAGTCCTCATTTTTGCTCCCTTGCTGCCATTTGCAAATAATTCTGTCCATGGTCAGTTATCCATCCATTCATCTGCAAATCCATCCATCCATCCATCATCCAACCATTCATCCATCCATCTGTCTATCCATCTACCCCTTTGTCCATCCATCTGTCCATTCACTCATTTATTCAACAACTATTTATTGAGCACTGAGTATGAGCTAGGTATTCAGCTAGGTGATGACCTAGGGATACAGTGGTGAGTGTAGACATCTGCCCTCTGGGAGGATACAGTCTTGTGAGTGATATAAACAAAGAAATAAACAATTACTATCCAGCGTCAGCGGAGAAGGCAATGGCACCCCACTCCAGTACTCTTGCCTGGAAAATCCCATGGACGGAGGAGCCTGGTGGGCTGCAGTCCATGGGGTCGCTGGAAGTCGGATACGACTGAACGACTTCACTTCCACTTTTCACATTCATGCATTGGAGAAGGAAATGGCAACCCACTCCAGTGTTCTTGCCTGGAGAATCCCAGGGACGGGGGAGCCTGGTGGGCTGCCGTCTCTGGGGTTGCACAGAGTCGGACACGACTGAAGCGACTTAGCAGCAGCAGCAGCAGCAGCATACAGCGTCAGGGCCAATGCAGAGCTTATTGAGAGTGCAGGATGGGGAATCCTGGCCAGAGGGACTAAGAGAAAGTCCACTATGGAAATGCTATGCAAGCTAAGACCTAAAGGGTAAGAAGAAGGAGGAAGGGAAGTGGGATATTTCTCAGAAAATGAAACAATCCAAAACAAAAACTCTGGGTACCTGTTACTCTAGTGGGCAAAGAAGTTTGCCTTGCTAAATCCTGAGCCTCTTAAATCATGATGGATTTTCATGTAGAAAGAACACGGATTTGGAGACAAATAGACATCAGTGTCTTAGGACAAATTGCTTAAACTCTGCTTGGCCTGGATTGCCTCATTTTTAATAAGAGCAAGATAATAATTCCTAGCCTACAGTATTGTTGGGATGGTTAGATGTGTTTTAGGCAAAACTCCCAACGCACGAGAGGCCTTCACAAATGATAGATTCTATTACTATGAAAAGCACAAAAACATATCAAGGTTCTTAAGGGTGGAGGTGGCGGTGGGGGAAAACTTCCTGGGAAGCTTAAAAAAAAAAAGTAAGGACAAATAAACAAACACACCCAGGCTTCATCCCAGAGATTCTGAGTCACTGTGTCTGGGTGGGTCTCCAGCATCTGGTTTTTTCTAAAAGCTCTATAGGTGATTCTAATATTTGCCATGGTTGTGAAATGCTGCCTATTTTCATGCATGTAGCTGCCACGGTTAAGTACCTGAAAACCACAACTGAGAACTTAGTAACCATGATTTAAAGTAACTATTAAACAGAGTTGGAACAGTGTGCTGATGGTCAGTAACCATCCTTCCTGGGTAATTGTGAAGCAACTTAGGGGTCAGTGAGAGTGGAGCTGCAGAATTTCTCAGGCTCTTAGAAATGATGTCTGTAAAAATGTCTGGCTTGAGTCAGAGTGGAATTTAGCTGTCATATTTCTCTTGACTGACCACCATAACCCTTTGGTAATTGATCTAGTAAATTAGTAACTCATACCATACAGCAGCTTAAACTTTCTAGAGTTCACGATTGCTTGCTGAAAATAGCCATCTGGCAGTTGAATTTCCAGTGTAGCTAGTACAGAAGAATTCGGGGCAGGCATTTGCATGTGAAAAGTCTCAATATTTCAACCTCCAGCCTGAAATTTTAGTTGTTCAGGGTGAAATTCTTAAGGGTATGTTTGTAAATGTTCCCGGCTGGCTCTTTGCCTCTCATTCCCTCCCTCCTTGGACGACAGTACAGTACAACATGGCTAATGTCTGGATTTGCCTAGAGCTTGGTGGAAGTCACTACCTACAAACTGCTGGAAAAGTCTCAGGAATGAGTAAGCTTTGAGCTTCAGAAGTGTCCATGTTGTTCTGGAGATAGAAGGAAAAACTATTTGTGATCTGGCCTGAACCAATCCAGAAAGAATACGCCTAATATCTAACCTGCTCCAAATGTGATTCTAGACACCTGCCTCAGAACCACCTGGGGGAGCTGAGCAAACATGCAGATTCCTGGGCATCATCCCAGCCTTACGGAATCTGAATTTCTGGGGATGAGGGCCAAAGCTTGCTAACGATGTTTGTAGTTACAACTGCCTTGTAAGAAGTGAAAAGTTCATTTTAGTACACCTTTATTTTGCCACAAATAGAATTCTATTTCTGCTTTCACACTCAGAAAAGGACTGTACAGGTTAAGAGCATGAGACCTGAAGACACTCATTTCTTTCTCTTAATTTTTTATTTATTTTTGGCCGAGCAGCATGTGGGATCTTCTATGACCAGGGATGGAACCTGCGCCCCCTGCAGTGGAAGCTCAGAGTCTTAACCACTGGACCACCAGGGAAGTCCCTGAAGTCACCATTTCTGCTCCTGCTCCTTTGCTAATTCCCATAGAGAAGTCCTATTGGCTTTTTTGACTTCTGTTTTCTTTTCCATAGGTAACACTAATAAGTTTCATAATTAAAAAATGAATGATAATTCCTACCCTCCTTACCTTAAAGACCAAATAAGGAAATGGGCATGAAAATGCTTTGGAAACTAAAAATACAAAGTTCTATTAGTGCGGTTATTTTATATGTGAAGGATCTGCAGTTCAAGATACCCAGCTAATGATTTTCCTGGCCAAATGCTCATCAGACTAAAAAAATTTTTTGTTGTTGCTTTTATTGACAAGCAGGAGGATATTTCCTTACATCCTCAGTTCAGTTCAGTCGCTCAGTCATGTCTGACTCTCCGCGATCCCATGGACAGGGACCAGGCCTCCCTGTCCATCACCAACTCCCGGAGCTTGCTCAAACTCATGTCCGTCGAGTTGGTGATGCCATCCAATCACCTCATCCTCTGTCATCCCCTTATCCTGCCTTCAATCTTTCCCAGTATCAGGGTCTTTTCCAGTGAGTCAATTCTTCACATCAGGCGGCCCAAGTATTGGGGTTTCAGCTTCAGCATGAGTCCTTCCAATAAATATTCAGGACTGATTTCCTTTAGGATTGACTGGTTTGATCGATCTTCTTGCAGTCCAAGGGACTCTCAAGGGACTCTCATCTCACCCTAAGCCTAAATATGATGTTTCAGATATTGAAAAAAAAAAAACAAAAAAAAAATAGGCAGGGATCACTAGAGACTTTAACATATCAATCCAGAATTGTGTAATTCATGCCTAGAGCGACTGAGGGGGGGGTTGGGGGGCTCAAATGAGTGTGTTTCCCAAAGCCTATTATGTTATCTACATCCAGGAAGCTGTATAAGCCAGAGATTTCTCAGATCAAAGCAATGTCCACTATCTTCGACTGCTTGCCTGCTGAGACTTTTTTTTTCCTGTTTCTGGCAAATAAATATCTAACAGTAGAACAAGCCAGCTTGATGCATTCTGTGAAAGATCTTTCCTAATATTCTAATCTCTCAGGCCCCAGACATGAGTCTTCAAATGAGGAGGAAAGATTGTCTAAAATTTAATTGATATATTGAGAGCCCTCTATTATCTGCCTTCAATTTTCCATCTCAGGCTTCAGTCTAAGAAAAGGAGACTGTCTTCTCAGCCGGCATTCCTTGACATTTTTGCAAGTTTACAAGGAGATTGTTGGAGACTGCGTAATGCATGAAATAGTCCTCTCTACAACAGTTCATTTTTAGTCACCCGAGATCTCTGCAGCACCACTTCTCTGGCATAATCCTACAGGTGCCTGTCCAACTTTTCGCTTTGGATAGATCTGTTTTCCAGACCTAGGAGAAATAACACTGATGCCAGAACTCTTGAAAGTGCCTACCCAACCCTGGGAGGGAATGAGGAAAGGCTGGTGGAAAAGGAAGAGAGCGCGAAGAGGCAAGGGGGTCCATGGAGTAGACTCTTTGGAGATGAAATGATTACCTGGACTAAAAAGAGCCTCACTTTCATTCTGCTTATCCTCTCGGCCATCCATTTCATTCATTTGTTCAAGGGGGCGTGGGAGGATGCTCTATGAAGGTTGCTCACACACTGGCACAACCTGGGTTTGTAGCCATAGTATTTACAAACTGGGGAAGGTTTCCTCTCGCTTTGTTTGGGAGAATAAAGACTATAAGACAAACCTGCTAAAGCAACAGGGGGAGAAAATCCAGTTCCACCTGGCTCCTCCTTGAATGAATTCCCACCCCTTTTGGGGCAGGTGGGGCAGGTGGGGCAGGCGGGGCAGGCAGTCAGAGCCCCTAACCACTGGCTTGGAAAGGAAAACCCTGGGGTCATTTGATCCAGCTCTCAGAACTGTATTCTACCAGGAACTACAAGGGTGCCTTCCAGGGAGTTAACCCTTTTGTTCTCAAGTTTAGGATGTAAGACCTTCAAGGTGCTGAGATGACATATTACATGAACTTGAAAACAATGATGTTGGTAATGATGATGAGAGTGAAAGTCACTCAGTCGTGTCCGACTCTTTGAGACCCCATGGACTGTAGCCCACCAGGGTCCTCTGCCCATGGGATTCTCCAGACAAGAATACCGGAGTGGGTTGCCATTCCCTTTTCCAGGGGATCTCCCTGACCCAGGGATCAAATCCTGGTCTCCTACACTGTAGGCAGATTCTCTACCCAAGAAGTAATGATGGTAAGTAACTCCCTTGAGCTGTTCCCATGTGGCAGGTACTATGCTATAGGCTTTATATATACGATCTCACTGAATCCTCACATCTGAGGTAGATACAATTATTATCTGCATTTTGTAGATATGGAAACTGAGAGTCAAAAAAGTTGAGAACTAGGACCCACCTGGTGGTCCAGTGGCTAAGACTCCATGCTTCCGATGCTAGGGGCGTGGGTTCCATCCCTGACCAGGCAACTAAGATCCCACATGCTGCTCAGTGTGGTTGAAAAAAGAATGTTAAGAATCTTGTCCGAAGGCATATAGCTTGTAGGTGATAGAGCTGGGCCAGTGTCTGTTTATCCTCTTTCCCTGTTTCTCCGGTTGGGGACTTTTAAATATACTCCTTTCTACTTAAAGCATCTGACACAGCTCAGACTATCTGGGAGTTTTTGGTGTGGTGTAAACGGTCCCTCTGGTTTGATTAGACTTTCTTTATCCTGGAGGATCTCTAAAATTTCAGTTACTCACTGGTGAAAGGAGGCATAAATGAAATATGAGCTTGAGGATTCTTTGGCCAGCATCTTGAGGCCACCCAAAGACCAGCTAGTTCTCAGCCCCGAAGACCCCAAAACTCAAGATCCCAGTAGGGTCAGCACAGGCAGTGAGTGATGTGGACAAAAGAAAAGACAAGGACAAAAGAGGAAACACTGAGTTAACCTATGAAAACCAAGAAGAAGGCAAAGCTTGTCCTGAACATCAGTGCTGCATCTTTTGAGATTCTTCAGTGTGGACTGAGTTTTGCTTTCAGAGCTAAGTCTGGTGAACCACACTGGGAACAGAAGTGAGAAATGCCTTTGCCTTTCTCTCTGTCTATTATATATATATTTAAACCCACAAAAGAATCCCAAGACACTTGATGCGTTTTTTAGGGAGTAGCAGTCGTAGTATGGCACAACTGTGGAGTCAAATGCCTCTGAAGAGATACAGTGTCCACCTAGATGTTTCTACCTGGTTGTCTCTGTTAACAAACCAAATGTAAGATTGCCTGTTTGATGTGGAATGCTGTGTTTGCATTTTAAGTATCTGGAACTGAGCACACACCCACTAAGAGTGGGTGGTTTAAATGAAGAGCACAGCACTCACTTCCACCAGGGAGCAAGCTTGGGAGATAACAGAGCAGCCCAGGAAAGGATAGGAGTTGAGGGGTGGAGGGAGGCAGCAGTGGGGAGGAGTCCAAGCCTCCTGGAAGGCTGTGATATCTGAGTAAGGTGAACAAAGGTCAGGATACTCTTAGCCAGAAAGATGGGAGAGAGTGGCACCATGATTAAAGTGCCTTCCGCAGTCCACCCCATGGTTTATCCATCATATCCTTTGCTCTGTACATAGCTTCACCACACTGGTCATGGCCCACTGCTTGACCATGTTCTTGGTGGGCACTGAAGGCCATTCTCTTGGCAATCAGGTGATAGGGAACAGAGAATGAAGGGGAGATGTGAAGGTAAGAGCAGAAATCTAAATCTATTGGGTCATCGAGGTATTGGGTCAACATCAAGCCACTAGAATGGAGCTCTTGAAAAGGCAAAGGGATGAGATTTTAGGGTGACCTTCACTTTTAGTCATCCTTTAACTAGCCTGGATTAGGCCAGGACTGGAATTAGTATGCTGAGCCCATAAGTGGGAGAAATTATCTCCATCTCCATAGGAGAGAAATACTGAAGAACAGGAAGCCTGACTTTGCCGGCATTTCCTCCTTGGACATAGACCCGGAATCTATAGACAGCAGCTCCCCAATACTTAGTGGTTTAAAATGATGACAATATTTATTTTGCTCACAAATATGCAATCTGGACAGGGTGTTTGGAGGCAGTTCATCTCTACTCCACCGTTCATCTCTGGCATCAGTTGCAGCAGCTCAAAGCCCAAAGCTGGAACCACCCAAAGATTCATTCATTCCTGTGTCTGGTGCATGATGCCCTTTGCCAGCTGAGACTTCAGTTCGAACTTTTCATGAGGCTGCATGGCCGCCTCACATCATGGAGCCTAGGTCCCGAGAGGACTAGGTGGAAAATTTAGACTTGGAAGTCATATGGTATCACCCTGCTGTAGTCAGAGGCCCACCGAGATTTGAAAGGAAGACACACAGACCCCACCTCATGATGGGTGAGGGTCAGGATCACATTGTAAGAGCTGTGTGGCATCCCACAGGCACGCAGCCATCATGGGGAAACACCACCTGACACACACACCTGCCTCCCTTCAGCCCACAGGGAACATTCTGCTTCTCCCACCTGCAACATTCCTTACCTTCCTCCCCTGGTTAAAGCCAGCTCATCCCTCCTGTCTCAACAGAGTCAGCATTTCTTCAGGGAAACCTTCCTGAGCTCCCTTGGTTTAGGATTTCTGATTCTTGTCACAGTTATATTCCGCCAGACTTGCTTACAAATGTTAATGAGTTCATTCCATTTGTCTCCACAGAGCAGCCTAGGTAGTTCCTGCCTTCCTAAGGGAATCATAGGAGACTTGGAATACTAGGCAAAATACAGGGCTAACACTTTGTAATTCTTATCACAGTTATATTTTACATGAAAGTGGAAGTGTTAGTCACTCTGTCGTGTCTCACTCTTTGTGACCCCAAGGACTGTATAGCCTGCCAGGCTCTTCTGTCCATGGAATTCTCCAGGCAAGAATACTGGAGTGGGTTGCTGTTTTGTTCTCCAGGGGATCCTCCTGACCCAGGGATCAAACCTGTGTCTCCCGCATTGCAGGCAGATTCTTCACCATCTGAATCCCAAGGGAAGCCATATTTTCCATATGTATGTATAAATACATGCATACAATTATATACCTGTGTACCTATAAACGTGTGTGTGTATATATATATGTATATATAGAGAGAGACATGTACATTCGTATGTACGTACACGTATGTGTGGATAGACAGACACATGCCAATGTCTGTCTCTCATTCAGCCTCACATGAAGAGGAACTGCAGAAGTTTTTTTGGTTTTGCTCATCGCTCTATGTTCAGTGCCTAGTATAGGGACTGGGATACAATAGGTGCTCATAAATTTATTTGAATGAAAAAAACACATAAAGCCACGGCTGGATTTTGGAATCCTTTGTGCTGGTCTGTGATTTTCTGATGACCTTGTTACCCTTGGAACATCAACCATGCAAGAGAAGAGATTCAGAAAAAGATGCTTCTGAGCTTGATGCTCAAGTAGCAGCTTAGCTCAACTTTGGGGGCCAAGTCCGGTGTTAATCTCTAAAGAATGAGTCCCTCCTGTGTCGCTCCCCCAGACCTGCTTACAAATGCTAATGAGGTCATTTCATTTGTCTCCACAGAGCAGCCTAGGTAATTCCTGTCTTCCAAAGGGGATCATGGGACACTTGGAATACTGGGCAAAATACAGGACTAATGAATA
This sequence comes from Bison bison bison, assembly GCF_000754665.1. NCBI lineage: Eukaryota > Metazoa > Chordata > Mammalia > Artiodactyla > Bovidae > Bison > Bison bison. Next base: position 18,033,125 of record NW_011495018.1, on the reverse strand, counting down.
GTCTCCAGGTGGGAGCCAGCCCCTCCTCCGGCTCCTTTGTCAGTCAGAGGCAAGAGAGACTTCCAACCTGTTCTGATTCTGTACCAGGATTAACAACACATGGTTTGCTAGGGTGCATGTAGATTCTTCACCGGGCAAAGATTTAAGGTTCAGGAAGCTTAAGCCCTAATTATGGAGTGGGGTGCGGGGAATATGGGACAGAGTCTGCTGTGGAGATGGGAAAGGTTTCCAGGAGGGACATGAAGGGAAAAAAACCTTAATAACCAGTTTTGTTGTGATATTAAACCTCTAGGACACATTTGTCCACAGCAGGCAGAAGATTTACAAATCTCTGCAAGAAACGAGAGGGACACCAGCACATGCCTGCGAGGTGCATCATGTGCGAGGTGCAGCGCACACGGGGTGCAGCACACGTGGGGTGCAGCGCACGCAGGGTGCAGCACATGCGAGGTGCAGCACATGCGTGGTGCAGCACATGCGTGGTGCAGCACACACGTGGCACAGAGTGGCGACCAGGTTCATCCTACCTACTCCAGGGGTAAACCTGGAAACCCAGGCCTTCCAAACACCATGTCAGGTTCTCATCCATATTTAGACTCCAGGTTCTGGGAGTCTAATGGTACAGGCCTCATCCCATCCGTCACATGTCAACTAATACCAGAGGCACTGAGTAGCAATTCTTCACTTCCTTTTGCATGCTCATCCCCTCTGGCCATTGGGTGGCAGCTTCTTAGAATCCTAATTTTTTTTTAATGTCTTAAATAAAAGATATCAGATTGATTGCAGACCTACTCCTGACCAAGAGTGTAATAGGGATCAGATTTGCCCTCCTGCCTGAAATGACTAAAAAGTCAAAGTATACGAAACAATAGTTTTCACAACATTGACTATCAGGCAACAGAAGGCAGTGACCCTTGAGAAATAGGAAACAAACCAGGCGAGCTTTGTAGTCTTGCCCTGCTGACTTCCTGGAGAATTTTCAAGCTATGTGCAAGGACATAGCTGGTGGTCTCCTTGGGTTGAGGACAAGAAGCTGGGAGAAAGGGAAGCCGAAGTGACTGGGATCTGCAAAGCAGAATGTCAAAGAAGAGCAAGCTGCTCAAAGGGAGAACACTAGAGACCTAGAGCAGTCTTCCTTGAGCCTGAGTACTGATCAGCATGTGCCTATGAGGAAACTGTACAAGATCCAGAAGAGGAAACAACACAAGACCCGGAAAAGAGCCGCCTGAAAGGGCTGGTGGGGACAAGTCAGAGTTCACGCGGGATCAAGAGTAGTTCTTCTCATCAACCAGGGTAGGAAACCTCATAATCCACATGGCACTAAGTAAGCTACTCAGAAGACCTTTGTCTCAGTAGCTGAGAAAATTTAGGTCTAAAACAAACAGTGGTCTGATAGAAGAAAATCAGACTGATTTCAACTAACTTAATCATGTCCCAGAAGAAAGCTGAAGATTATTTAAAATATTTATAAGAATAGAAAAGAATTAAAAAATATTCAGCACCTCAGGAATTTCATGGAGGTCCAGTGGTTAGGACTCCATGCTCTCACTGCCAAGGGCCCAGGTTCAATCCCTGGTCAAGGAACTAGGATCCTGCAAGACAAGTGGCGTGGTCCCCTCTCCCTAAAAAATCCAGCATCCAAAAAAGTAAGATTCAGTGTCTAGCATGTGATAAGTTGCCAGGCATGCAAAGGAGCAGGAAAAGACAGCTCATAATGAGTATGCAAACCAATTAATCAAAGCTGATTCAGAAATGACATCAATGGTAAAGTTAACAGACATGGACATTAAAACAAGAAAATGTTATATTCAAAAAGCTATCGGAACGATTGAATGTATTGAGTAGGGACATCAAAGATAGATATTTTTAAAGGCCCTATTAGAAATTCTGGAGATGAAAACCATAATATCTAAGATGAAAAATACAGTGGATGGGATTAGTAGCAGATTACACACTGCAGAAGAATGATTAGTGGACTTGCCAACATAGTAATAGAAACTACCCAAAATAAAACACAAAGAGAAAAAATGTCTTTAAAAAAAAAATAGACAAAGCATCATTGAGTTATGGGACTTCAAACAGCCAAAAAATATGTAATTGGGATCCCCAAAGGATAGCATATTTGAAGAAATATGATCAAAAACATTTCAAATTTGATTAAAAAATACTAACCCAAAGATCCAAGAAGGGCAACAAATCCCAAGCACAAGAAACATGAACAATATTACACTACCAAGGCATATCTTAATAAAATTGATTAAAATCAGTGATAAAAAGAAAACTTTTAAAGCAGCCAGAGATAAAAGACACATTATGCAATAGAAACAAAGACCAAGATGACCGCAGAATTCTTGTCGAGAACAATTCAAGGCAGAAGACAGTGGAACCAAATCTTTAAAAGTATGGAGACTAGAAAACAAAAATAACAAAATTATTCTCCACTGGTAACTTAGTTACTAGTTAATTCTAAGCTGGTAACTCAGAATTCTATTCTCAGCAAAAATATATTTCAGAAACAAAAGGGAAATAAAGACCTTTTCTTAGACATACAAATGTTGGAAGAATTCATCACCAGCATGTTACAGGAAAAGTTAAAGGAAGCCCTTGAGGAACAAGGAAATTTTATCTACTCAGTGAGGGATATGCAAACTAAAACCACAGTGAGATCTCATATCTGGAATGTCTAAAACGAAGAAGACTAACCGTACCAACTGCTGATGAGGTGGAGCAACTGGAACTTTCCTACACCCCTGGTGGAAATGTCAGTGCTACAATGACTTTGGAAAAAAATTTGGCAGTTTCTTAAGCATCTAAATGCATACCATTCCATTCTCAGGGTAATTACCCAAGGGATATGAAAGCCCGTGTTCACACAGAGACTTATACACTAATGTTCAACAGAGCTTTATTTCTAATAACCAGGAACTGGAAACACAAGTCCATCAGCCAGTGAATGGATAAACAATTGGGTGTTTTTCCACACAATATAATACCACTCAGGAAAAATAAAAATACCAAGAACAAACTATTGATACACTTAGCAGTATAGATGAATTTCAAAATAATTATGCTGATTAAAAGAAAGCAGATTTTTAAAAGTGGACAGAAGACCTAAATAGACATTTCTCCAAAGATGAATACAGATGGCCAATAAGCACATGAAAAGATGCTCAACATCACTAATTGTTAGAGAATATCAGAACTACACTGAGGTATCACCTCACACCAGTCAGAATGGCCATCATGAAAAAGTCTGCAAATAAAAAATTCTGGAGAGGCTGTAGAGAAAAGGAACCCTCTACACTGTTAGTGAGAATGTAAGTTGGTACAGCCATTACGGGGAACAGTAATGGAAATTTCTTAAACTATTTTTTAAAAACAAATTTGTGGTATAACTACCTACATGCTATTTTATTAAGGAAAGTGTGTGATTTATAATTAATGATGAGTATAAATGCTATTTTAAAGTGTCCATAACCATTATATCGTGACATGAAAATATGTATGATTTCTAGTAGCATTAAAGCCACAGTTGCCAACACCACATAGCAAAGCCAAGAAATAGAGAATGTTAGTTTTAGTCATATCATCAGACCCTGTTGATCTGAAGTTTTATTTCTATGCCTTGTCATTGTCTAGTTTTGGTTTGGGAATTAAGATTAGCCTCATAAAGTTGGGTTAGGTGGCTCTTCAACTTTTCCTCTATTCTGGAAGTCTAATTTACCTAACATGGGTAATTCATTTGGGCCTAGTAGTTAGCTGGAGAATTATAGATTTTGTTTTTTAATTATACTTTATTATAAATTATTTCTACTACACAAGGAATATATGCTGGTTGCAACACATGAAATAATTAAGGATATTTAAATAGGGAATTCCCTAGCAGTCTAGTTTTTAGGACTTGGTGCTTTCACTGTTGTGGCCTGGGTTCAATCCCTGATTGGGGAAGTAAGATCTGGTAAGCTTAGTGATAAAGCTTTTTTATTTTTTTTAAAAGGAAGTTTAAATATAAAGTTAACTGTTTTTTAAAAAGGGTCTCAGTGACTGCTAACAGTCTACAGTCTGTTGCCCACATTTAAAATAAAAGAAAATGCTAAATTTCAATGAGAGTTCAGTAAAGATAAAACTGTAATTTTTTTTCTCAAAATTCTTAATCCTCTGAATTATGTTCATATCAAGTTGCTCTAGAAAGCCTTTGGGATCAATACGGGGTAACACGCTCAGTCCAGTGTGCAAAGTTATTTCTTAGAAATAGCATTCACCTGCTTTCCCTTCCTTTCCTCAATGGAATTGACTTATTATAATAGCAATGACAATAACAACAGTAGTAGTATGCTTCCTCAGAGAGATGAAGGAGCTGTGTGCACTCTACCCCCTAACTTACTCTCTAGTACAGATCTCAAGCCTTTGGTTCCCTCTGCAGAGTCCTCCCTATGTCTGAGAGGAAAGTGAAAAAGTGTTAGTCCCTCAGTTGTGTCTGACTCTTGGCAACCCCATGGACTATATACAGCCCACCACTGTCCCTGTTAATTCTCCAGGCAAGAATACTGGAGTGGATTGCCGTTCCCTTCTCTAGGGGATCTTCCCGACCTAGGGATTGAACCTCGGGTGTCTCCTGCATCGAAGGCGTTTTCTTTACTGTCTGAGCCACCAGGGAAGCATTTCCATCATAAAGGCCACCTCCAGCTGCTTCCAGGGAAAGCAAACTTGAGTGTGCAGTGGGGGGCGGGCCTCTATCTTGTGGAAATTAAATAGAACAGAGTTAAATACAACTTGGACTTGCTAGAGGCCCTTGGGCTCAAGTAAAGAGAATCTACCAATCTGCTTTGGTTCCAGCACCTTTTATTAAAATTAGCTGCGATCATAGGTGCTGGTGCTCCTGAGTCCCTTGTCTCCGAAGGTCTTCCCTGTAGATTTCCCGGTGGGACCTGCTAGCTTTGGAGCACAGAACGCAATCAACTCAGTCTTCTTTCCCCAACACTGCCCTCAGGAGCCCTGATTCCTTCTAAATTCTTGTGTTTGGCCTGCAACAGGGATTGAACTGTCCTGGTCAGTCTGTCCTGGAGGCCTGCCTCCCACCTGTCTCTGGTCTTCATCCAGGCTTCATCCAGGCTGCTTTGCTTGCTCTAAGAACACCCTTGGGCCTAGTACCCCTTGGCTTCTCTCCTTACAAGGTCCAGTAGAGGTTCCTTTCTGCTTTTCACTTGGTTATCATAGAAGATTACCGCTCTGCCTCATTATTAAGGCAGAAATAAATAGCAATGTTGTCAGAGATTCTTGATAAATTTTCAAGTTTAAAGTGTTTTCAGGAAAATTTCTCAGCCTTTCCTCACTCCTTTAAAATACATTAAGGTAAAACAGATAACTAATAAGAACCTACTGAATAGCAAAGGGAACTCAGCTCAATATTCTATAATGACCTCTATAGGAATAGAACCTAAAAAAGAGTAGTAGTGTTAGTCTCTCGGTTGTGTCCAACTCTTTGTGACCCCGTAGACTGTAGTCTGCCAGGCTCCTCTGTCCATGGGATTCTCCAGGCAAGAATACTGGAGTGGATTCCCTTCTCCTTTCCCAACCCAGGGATCAAATTCAGGTCTTCTGCATTGCACGCAGATTCCCATCTGAGCTACAGGTAAGTCCCTAAAAAAAAAAAAGAGTGGATGTATGTATATGTATAATGGACTCATTTTGCTCTACAGCAGAAACTAACACAACATTGTACATCAACTCTACTCCAATAAAACTTAATAAAAAAATAAAATACATTAAGGACCCGCATTTACATTTCAATTCTGTGGCTCTGACCAGCCCCACACACACTTGGAATCCCCCATCTAGTTAGATAAGAACAGTTTACCACCGAGGGACAGTTCCTTTGGCTAAGGAAGTATTAGGTAGGAAGGGGTTCTAGGTAGGACGGCATCATTTGAGTACCTCAGGTTCTCCCCTGGAGGGAGTGACTGGTGCAGAAAACTGGAGGGAGACTCTATCAGGAAAATTAGGGAGTAAATTCCCTTCTTCTACAGTGTCTAGACTCCAGCTCTCACAGAAGTTGTGATGGGCCTGGGTGGGACAATAGTTCATGTTGTTGGAGGTCAATATTGGAGGCTGAAGCTCCCTGGGGAAGGTGGGGTGTTCTAGTTAGTCAAAGGCATGAAGAACCAGATAATGAGCCCTAATGTCCCAAGAGGATCATGGGCCCAGTGGGAAATCAAAATTATTTGAGGCTTCCCAAGAAAGGGGGCTTGCCTGGGCCAACAGGAGGGACCAGGAACCAGGAGGGCATTCTGGATGATTCTTGGGAATAAGGTAGAACAGTCTTCAAGAGCCCAGGGTACAAGGCTAGTGGGCTAGGCCTTATTTTAAGGTCTACATTCTGGACCAACATTAAGTCTCAGAAGGACACTGGGACTGAGGTTGATGCTGCTGTTCCTTTATGGATCCAAGCCACCTTCTCCTGCCTCAGGAGTTGGTGTTAGCTGGGTGTTAGCTATGTAACTGATGGCTGATGGGAAGAGCTAGTGAGTCCAGCAAAATAAACAGTTATGATACAATCAGGTACCACAAACATCGTTCATAATTTATTACTTGTCCTATTATTAACATGTCAGCTGCCCCAGGCTTTTTTGAGCCACTCCAAGTGACTGGACAATCCATCTTTCCTACCACTGACTTGGCTGGAATGAATGTAGGTTCTTACTTGGCGCAGGGACCTGCAACAGACAAATGATCCAGGTTTCAGTCTCTGTCTTTGAACTTCCAATCAGAGCTGCCCCAAAGGAAGAGCATGCTCGCCAGCTCCCTGCACAGACTCTGAAGGACAGGCAGGAAACCCCAGCCATAGGCGCAAATCTAAGTGGACTTTGCCCCTAAAAGGAACTTATGTGTCTCCACGGTGGGTGTCTCCACTGTGGGCTATATGTGGACCGAGGCAGACCACTTGGAGCAAGACGCTACACTGTAAACTAGAAGAAGATGACCATCATGCTGAGTTCAAGTTTTAAATTCTTAGGATGCACAGTTTCTCAGCACATAGAAAGATGCTTATAATGACTGGAGTGAATAAAGCTATCTCATGATGATATTAACAATCATTAATGTAGATTCTGTAGGATTATGAAGTTGAGAAATAATTTAAAATTTAATAGAATGTACAGGGAATTCTTTGGCGGTCCACTGGTTAGGACTCTATGTTTTCACTGCCAAGAGCATGGGTTCAATCTCTGCTTGGGAAATTAAAATCTTGCAAGCTGTGGGGTGTGACCCAAAAAAAAGAAAGAGAGAGAAAAGAAATATGTCATACATACCATAGACAAAGAAACAAGGCCAGTAGCTCTAGATGTTAAAAAATAAATGAAAACCCTTCTAAAAGGCAACACAGGAGGATATTACTGTGACCTTGGAGTAATTCAAGATTTCTTAACATACACAAAAGCAATAACCATAAAGGTTAAAAAGTTCTGTTCATCAAAATGTACCATTATGAGCATGAAAAGGCAAGCCACAGA
>NW_011495018.1:18019682-18025517 GCF_000754665.1 Bison bison bison | reverse complement strand
GAGAGGGAGAAGCTATCTGCAAAACCTATGTCTGACAAAGAATTTATACCTAGAACATGTAAAGAATTCTTATAAATCAGTTGGAAAAAGATAGACAACTCATTTTTTTAATGGGCAAAAGACTTAAACAGGCACTTTCCTAAAGAGAACATCTAAGTAATCAATAAGCATGTGAAGATGCTCAATAGCATTAGCCATCAGGAAAATGTGAATTTCCCTATATATTCATCATAAAATGGGGGAAACCGACACAGCAGGTGAAGCAACAGAAATTCTTTGCACATTCTGGAATAAACTGGTTCAACAGTTTTGGAGAGATTTGGTTTTATCTACTAATGTTGAACATATATATACCCTGATGTCATAGGAAATTTCCATCTAGTAACATACCCAATGGGGATGCATGCAGAAACTAACAGAAAGGCATATACAAGAATAAAGTTTATAGTAGCTCTGTTTGTCTTGGCTAAAAGCAAGGTTCATCTATAGTAGAGTGGATAAATAAATTCATATTCATTGTATATGTATATATTTATAATATATGATGACTTAACTTGTACTCATTGTATATTATAAATGTATATTCCATTGTATACAGTGGTATACTATACAGCAATGAAAATGAACCACTGCTAACATCACTGAATCTCTTGGGTGTGATGTTAAGCAAAAGAATCCTGAATCAAAAGAGGACAATTAAAAAAAAAAAAGAGTACAATAAGATATGGTTCCACTTCTCTGACAAGAATAGGCAAAACTTATCTAGTGTCATAGAAATCAGGTCAATGGCTGCTTTTGGGGTAGGATTGCTAGATAAAATACAGGCCACTTAGTTAAATTTGAATATCAGATTAGCAGCCAATTTTTTATTATAAGTATGTCCTAAGCAGTATTTTTTATTTACTAAATCTGGTAGTCCTGCTTTAGGGAGTCAGGATCTTGACTTGGAGGGCACACAAAGATTGCTTCTGTTGTTTCAGTAATCAGTTCAGTTCAGTTGATCAGTCGTGTCCGACTCTTTGTGACCCGATGGACTGCAGCACACCAGGCTTCCCTGTCCATCACCAACTCCTGGAGCTTGCTCAAACTCATGTCCATGGAGTTGGTGATGCCATTCAACCATCTCATCCTCTGTCGTCCCCTTCTCCTCCCACCTTTGATCTTTCCTAGCATCAGGGTCTTTTCCAATGAGTCAGTTTTTTGCATCAGGCGGCCAAAGGATTGGAGTTTCAGCTTCAGCATCAGTCCTTCCAATGAATATTCAGGACTGATTCCTTTAGGATGGACTGGTTGGATCTCCTTGCAGTCCAAGGGACTCTCAAGAGTCTTCTCCAACACCACAGTTCAAAAGCATCTATTATCTTGATGTAGATGGGAGTTACTAGGATGTGTCCACATCTAACCATTTATCAGGGTGAATGTTTAAGATTTTTATATTTTGCTATATGAATATTATACCTCAACAAAAAGTTTTAATGGTTTTAAAAGAAAGGCAGATCGATTATGAAGAGTCAGGAGTTCTGGGTTCCAATCCGAGCCATTGACTCTAGTGTTTCCCAGTCTCAGTTTTTTTCATCTTTAAAATGTAAATAATTTTGACAAGAGCTACTTCTACTAATTTTATTTTATGTAAAAGGAAACAAGAGCGTAGGGAAGTGAAATACTGTGTTGGAGGCAACCCAGCTGGTGAGTGACACTGACGGGTTCAAGGCCATCATTCTAGAACTACACCCTACCACATGCCTATTGGAAAGAGCTTCTGCAATGTAAAACTCAACCAATATAAGACTGTAATTATGATGATTTTTAAAATTTTAATAATGTTTATGTTTGATTTTATTGGAGTATAGTTGATTTACAATATCGTGATGCTTTCAGTGTACAGCAAAGTGATTCAGTTATACATACACATATATTCATTCTTTTTAGATTCTTTTCTCACCTAGGTTTGTCACAGAATATTGACTAGATTTCCCTGTGCTGTAGAGTAGGTCCTTGCTGGTGATCTATCTTCTGCATCATAGTAGTGTGTGTGTTCATCCCAAACTCCTGATTTATTCTTCTCCCCTACTTATGATTATTTTGGACAGGAAATTTTTAAAATTTATTTATTTGTAGTTAGAAGATAATTGTTTTATAATATTCTGCTGGTTTCTGCCACACATCAGTAAGAATCAGCCATGGGTATACTTATGTCCCCTCCCTCCTGAACCTCCCTCCCACCTCCCACTCCATCCTGCCCCTCTAGGTTGTTGGACAGGGAATTTTAAATCGAAAGTTTAGAGAGAATTTGTAAAATACATAAGTGTGAGTGCATTTTGGAGAGAGACTAAACCTAGCTTCGGAGGGGCAAAGTGGTCTCTGACACCCTCCCCTAAGAAGTAAAAGAGCTAGGAGGGCCCCTCGCCTACCGGAGATGCTTTGACCCAGAGTGGCTGCTGGTCACCTTGACTGAACCGAACCGCTGAAGTCCTCAGAGCTGGAATTCTTCCCTTCCCTTTTGACCTAGCTTCTTCCTTTCTTTTTTCTTACCTCCAGGCAAACCACTTCTCCTGGGGCCCAAGGTGGAAGGGTGGCTGGCCTCCCTCACCAGGGAGCTCACTCTTGTTTAATTAGTACGTGCAAAGGGCTGTGTATTATTAAATTACTAGATGATTGAGAGGAAGCCTTGAGGGCTTTCAAAATCTGTCCTGCCGCTCTCCCGAAATGGGTTGGAGGGACTTGCCTGGAGGGACAGGGAAAAGAGGTTGGTTGGGAACTGTCTTGTGGTGGAGCTGCCCCTTCTCGGTGGGCAGCACCACAAAGAGACCCTAAAGAGTTGCCTGCGACTGCTTGGCTTGTCTTTGGTGCCTGAAAGCCACCATTCCAGATGTGTTTGTTTTGAGTTTAGGAATCTTTCCGTTTTATAATGCAGCAACTCTCAAAAAGAGTAACTAGGAGAGGCAGAAAAACAGTGATAAGAGCTAAAATGTACTGACCCCTCCTATGGAGGGTGAGAGAGGAGAATGAAAAAGCTGGCTTAAATCTCAACATTCAAAAAACTAAGATCATGGCATCTGGTCCCATCACTTCATGGCAAATAGATGGGGAAAAAGTGAAACAGTGACAAATTTTATTTTCCTGGGCTCCAAAATCACTGTGGATGGTGACTGCAGCCGTGAAAGTAAAAGATGCTTGCTCCTTGAAAGAAAAGCTATGACAAACCTAGACAGCATATTAAATTAGCAGAGATATCGCTTTGCTGACAAAGGTCCATCTAGTCAAAGCTATGGTTTTTGCAGTAGTCATGTGCAGATGTGAGAATCAGACCAGAAAGAAGGTTGAGCACTGAAGAATTGATGCTTTTGAATTATGGTGCTGGAGAGGACTCTTGAGAGTCCCTTGGATAGCAAGGAGATCAAACCAGTCAATCCTAAAGGAAATCAACCCTGAATATTCATTGGAAGGACTGATGCTGAAGATCGGATACTCTGGCCACCTGATATGAAGAGCCAACTCATTGGAAATAACCCTGAGGCCAGGAAAGATTGAGGGCAGGAGGAGAAGGAGGCAATAGAGAATGAGATGCCTAGATGGCATCACCAATTCAATGGACATGAGTTTGGGCAAACTCTGGGAGATAGTGAAGGATAGGGAAGCCTGGTGTGCTATAGTCCATGGGGGTCACAAAGAGTGGTATACAATTTAATGACTGAACAACTCTCATGGTGCCAGGACTGGGCTAAATCCTGGCAATCCATCTCCATCTGAAGAAGGGGGGCAAGAAAGGAAATCTGCTCAATTGAAAGCTTCTGTGATCAAGGTAACTGTACATGCTATTTCATTGAATCCTCACCACTTAGATGCAGATATTATGCCCCCATTTCATAGATGAGTAAATAATGTAAGAATGGTTTATGCAGTTGTCCTAGGTCACATATTCATATGTGACAGAGCCAAAATTTGAATACTTCTGGTGAGACCAAGATGCCCCCTTATGCAAGGCACAGGGTCTCACCAGGGAGTGGAGGTGGTGCAGTTTGAAGAAACACCCCAGGCCATTCTGATACAGGTCCTGATTAGCTGGTGGAAGAGGGGATGGCATCCCCTGTCAGCAGTTTGAGAACTGACTTACTAAAATGAGTTTATCATATTCCTTTCAGAGAGGAGGTTCATAGTAAAACAGGGGTTGCCCAGTGGGGATGATTTTGTTTCCCCTTCAACCTGCAAAAGGGGACATATGGCAATTTCTGGAGATTTTTTTTTTTTCCCCACCACGACGTGGTAGTGGGTTTCCACTGTCAACTCGTGGGCAGAGATCAAGGACTTTGCTCAGTGCCCAGCAGCACACAGGCCTGCTCTGTACAACAAAGATGTATCAGATGTAATGTGAGCAACAGCTACCTTGAAATATTCCCAGTTCAAGCAAGGAGGGATGGGAATGAAAAAGAGAAGGAAAGTCTGAAGCATTTATTTCTTAAAATAGAAAGAAGAGCATTATCTCTCTTTCTAATGATGCAAATAATTAGAAATATTTGCAACCCGTGCCCAGTTGTTAAAACCAAACAATACCAGAGAGTATAGAAAGGTATAAAAGTATAACTAAAAATTACCCTTAATTCTAACATTTAGGGGGAAAAAAAGTGCTGTTGACATTTTGGAGCTTTTGGAGCACATCCTTTCAAATATTTTTAAAGAACAATTATACTTTTTTTTTTTTTTTAAAAAAAGAACTCTATAGTACATGCTGTTTTGTAGCCAGCAATAAAATAACATGAACAGCCAGATCACATTAGAAAGATGCTTCTTGTGAAGAGGGGTATGTGAGTTTCCTTCAAAGAAGAAAAGTCTATAACACAGCAGTATCAGATCCTTCCCTCAGATATGCCTCATCTGGCTTCCAGATTGTCATCGCTTTTGCTGCTGGGGGGTGGGGGTGGCCAGCAAAGCCTGGTGGGATTAGGAGGGTCTCACAGGCCCTTACACACTAGCACTCACGTGAACAGAGCCCTTTGCTGGGTGGGAGGGAGGAATGTGCGTGCTTGTCCTGCATACAGACTGTTGGGAACCTGCAGCATCTCTTGGCGTGGGACAATGTGTCTAAGAATGCAGGCCTAGAGAAAGACCGCGTGCTCAGAGAGGCATTTCTGGGAGGGGTACCGTGCTTCTTATGGGGTTTTGGGGTCATTATAATCTCTCCCTCTCGGGATCTTGGAACCTTTAAGAAATAACGATTAATGCCTTCGCTCCTGCGTTGGGTACTTACAGTGTGCCCTCAGGCCACCAACAGGCAGAGTGTGCTCCACGACTCGCTGGAAGCCTTGCGTCTTGTCTCTGTGCTGCAGGCTGTTGTCTGTATGCAATCCACGCTCTGGACCCGGAACTCATCATTCATCCTTTTTCCCTTTCCCTATCAAAATGAGTGTTTCATTAGGAAATATAATCCACAAATATCACTGGAATGCGCAGAAGCAATTGGCATTTTTGCAAGGTGGGGGAAAGCTGATTCTAACCCAGTCTCAAATGATACGATCAACGTAGATTTAGACTTTCCTCTGTGCTTCCCTGGTGGCTCAGAAGTAAAGAATCTGCCTGCAGTGCATGAGACCTGGGTTCGATCCCTGGGTCGAGAAAGTCCCCTGGAGAAGGAAATGGCAATCCACTCCAGTATTCTTGCCTGAAGAATTCCATGGACAGAGGAGCCTGGCGGGCTACAGTCCACGGGATTGCAGAGTCGGACACAACTGAGTGACTAATACTTTCACTTTCTTTCAAGGACAGGCTGGGGCTTAAAGCTGTTCTAGATTCCTGGGGGCCCAGGTCTGAAATATTCACACCCTGGTCCTGGGTGTCTCC
>NW_011495018.1:18014403-18019582 GCF_000754665.1 Bison bison bison | reverse complement strand
GGTGTCTCCTTGAATCCTCCTCCATCCCACAATGCTTTTGGCCAGAAGCAGGTGTGTTAGCCCACACCTAGATACATTACAAGGGGAACAATGGTATGGTCCTCTCCTGAAATTTCACCTGCTCTGTCCCTTGAATAGACGGAAACCACCTTATGAGATTGTTCGATGCTGGTGGACACAGTCCTTGCCTCAAGTTAAAGTCCCTATGTCTTTGGGGGAGGGGATTTGGTATCCATGATATCTCTGAACAGAACAATGGGTTTGAGTGGGCAAGGATGTTCCCTGAAAAAGGATGGGGTCACTGAAGTTTTTTTTTTTTTTAAAAGGAAAGGAAAGACAAGAAAACCTCAGGCATTTTAATATGTTAAATACACACTCAATTATTAATTCTAAAGACTTCTACACATCAATCTAGATGAAACTTTTTTCACCTCTTTCTTGCCTTTTTTTCCCTTCTCAGAAACATTTAGACCTACCCTATGGCAATGACTACCAGGCAGTCTCTGCCCTGTATATCAGGGTAGCACAAATAATTCAGCATAAAGCAGCTCGGTTCCTGTAGCTTGGCATTAGGATAAGTATATCTTAAGAAAGTTCTTATGCAGACTTGGCTCCAGGCAATAAAACGTCATAGACGTATAACTGTAGCAAGCGAAATTTCTAGGGAGCAAATTAGGCTGAAAACATCTTCTAGAGACGGCTAGAAAGGAAAAGTACACCACCCCAAAAAAAGGCAACTAATGCAGTAAATGTTTCATTTATTGGCCTTCTTCCATTACTATTAGGGTTAAAAGACATCGTGTCAATAAGAAACGTATATTTATGGAGGACTGATGCCTTCCGAAAGGCTTCTCCTGTCACAAATGCCTATAGCGGTAGTGATCAGCTTATGAAGGCAGGTGATGAAACCCTGTACAAATGCATACATCTTCCCATTAACCCTTGGATCATCAGGCATTATTGTCACTTTATTACCTGGACCTGTCATTAGCTGAAGCAAGGTGATCAAGGCAAACGCTTCAGAATAGTGCCAAAAACAGAACAGTGTTACTCAGGGTTTCAAGAAGAGGGTGTGTGCCTCTCTGAGTTCCTTGATAGAATCTTTGCGGGGTTGGGGGGGGGGTGTGGAAATAAAAGGTTGCCTGTGAAGTGGGCCCTTTTAAAAAAATATTTTAAATTAATTAATTAATTTATTTATGGCTGTGCTGGGTCTTTGCCGCTGCACAGGCCTTTATCCAGTTGCGACGAGTGGAGATTACCCTCTAGTTGCGGTGCTCGGGCTTCTTACTGCAATGTCTTCTCTTGTTGCCAAGCACGTGCTCTAGGATGTGTGGGTTTCAGTAGCTGTGGTTCCTGGGAGTCCGAGAGCACAGGCTCAACAGTTGTGGTGCACGGGCTTAGTTGCTCTGTGGCATGCAGGATCTTCCGGGACCAGGGATGGAACTCATGTCTCCTGCACTGGCAGGCAGGCTCCTCACCACTGAGCCACCAGGGAAGCCTGAAGTGGGCCCTGTTTGCCTACCTCTTCCTCTCACTAAAATTACAAACTCTCAGGTGTCCAATTTTTAGTGTTCCTAGGTTGGCTAAAGGAGTAGCTTTCCTCAAGATCCAAATAAGGAACCATTACCCGCACAGAACAAAAAGCAAACAGAAAATATCACAGTGGAATCAGGACTTTGGCTTCTAAACATTTCCCCATTTTATAGCTTCCTTATGTTTTCAGATTCTTTTTTTGGCTTCCCTCAGTCAGCACACTCCCTGCATAGATAAGTCCAACACAGTGGGTAACAGATCATCCATCTTGGAACCTTGATATTTAAAGAAAAATCACACAGCACTCATACACACACACGTATGCAACACCATCAACGTTTAATTACTAGAATCTTGCCAGTTGACTGGGGAAGCTGAGTATGGTTGGTGACGTGTATTCTCTACTTCTGGTGAATCTAAGCAGACTATCCTTGTTTTTCCTAAGTTCTAAAGCCAAACTTCTGATATAGTTTGAGCCTCTCAGCATAATGAGGGTATAGGCTGAGCCTATATAGGTGAGCCTCTCAGCATAATGGGGGTATAGGCTGAAAGTATGAAATCATAGACTTTCTGAATGTTAGAAAGGACCTAAGAAAATATCCAGTCCAACCACTTCACTGGTCAGGTGAGACAGGACAAAGGGGTCATAGGTAACAAGGCCAATGGCCAGCCTGTTTCCGCCATATCCCTTCAAGCGCAGTCCCATATTTCAGAGGACACTTACCACTCTGCCATAATAACCCCCAGTAGAAAACTGATGCCTGGAAAGTGATATATATCAACTGAAACTTCCTTTCACACTTTCCGATAGGGATGAACAAGGAAGTACCTGGGGGAGAGGTAAACTATTTTAATTTTTGAGGTTAAAATGCAGACTAATAGCAACACAGGTCCACAGAGATTTAATAGAGGGATGGTTGAAGGGTAGAAGAAAACAGAGAAGTGAAGAAGCCAAAAGAGACTGGATGCGGAGGAGGAGAAAGAAACGAGGGCAGAGGGGCAGTCTGCTTACAGCTCAGGACTTGGGCTGGCCCTGGGAAAGGGCTCTGAGGGAAGAAGTCCCAGCTTCTTACATGCAAAACTCCTTGGCTCAGGCTAAAGTCAGAACTGGTCTGGTTTCCTCCCCATGTTTAGAACTCCTGCTATTTGGGCAGAACTCTCTGTCCTTTAAACTAAAAGTCAGTCATCAGTATCTAGCCTCAACACCTGGACACAGCCTGCAGTTGTTTAAAATTTCACAGCAAATCTACAAACGACACATCTACATTGTAGGCCAACTGGACCTTTCTTTTAAATATTGTATTACCTTGCTTTTTGCTGATTTTAATTTCACACCCTCCCCCATTTCTCCCCTATCCCCCCAGATTACCTAAAGCACTTTCAGAGACTCGGGGTAATTGATGCTCTGAGATCTTCCTGGTCTCAAGTCTTTCTATGGCAAAAAGCAACACGATTAAATGTGGTGAATGTGCTATGATGGAATGACTCTAAATTTATTAACTAAATCAGAGATGTAAAGAGTTTCCTTTGAATGAGAAACATAAGGATATGCCAAAATGGATGAGGTTACTAGTCATCCAAAGAAAGTCCTTAGTATTTACATATGATAAAAATGCAGGCCAGGACATTAAAAACAGTAAGTACCTTCGTTAAAATTTCAATTCAGTATATTTATGACCTTTTATTATCCAGGTAAGTCCTATAAAGGACATAGAAGACCTCAGCATCCATTTTAATTCAGATCAGGGTTAGAGTAAAATAAAAGAACCATTGCACAGGAGAAATTGCCATAAAATTGAGTTACTGTAAATGTGTTCTCATTTAAGTAAATAAGGCCTTAAAACAGGCCTTAGGAAAGTCTACACTGTACAGACAGACTCAGGCACACTAAGTATACAGGTGACAATTAGCAAGTGTGAAAAGCTATGACCATTCAATAAATGTGTAAATCTAAAGGCAACCAAGTGAAAAGACCTAAAAAAAGGAAACTGTTAAATCCATTTGTACATGGATTTAACAGTGAAGCATTTCATTCTTCATGTTTTTACTTGGTGTCTTAAAATAATCCCCTTTCTGTCTCCACTCACCCTCTTAGAAACTGTGCCCACCTTATTTATTTATGAAGTCTGAAGGTTAGTCCTACCTGCTGAGACTAATTAGCCCTGTGCTTTGTATCCTATGCAATCCTGTCTGATTAAATGTACACATTTGTTTTACTTCTTTTCAGGCTCCTTCTCACTCTACTTGTGATTTTCTGATTAATATTAAAGTTGGGAGTTACTGTGATTCTCCTCCATAGCCTCCCCCCTCCACCACATTTTTATTTTGCCCACATCTTGCTCTTTAGTGTGCAAATGTGGTTATGAATTTTTCCAGTGCAGGGGAATTCATTGGCCTTGTCAATCTTGGTATCATTATTTTTAGTAGTCTTCTTTCTGAGACCTTAGCCTATAAAACAGTTTTGCTGAAAACCGAAACTCTCTAAATATTACATGGTAAATTTGCTTTCTTTTGGAAAGCTTAGGTGCTGATGGGCCAGCTGAAAAGCAGGTGAGATGTGTTTTTAAGGGATGGGTGAAATAGTTTAGTACATCTTGGACTCTAGACCAACACTGTTCCTAAAAGAAAATTTGCTAATTCCCTATTGGTTTCTTTTTTTTTTCCTGGTTTTTTTTGTCCCCTTTCCTATTGCAGATTCCAGTTCACTTCTCACTGGATATTTGCAAGAAAATGAGTGTTGTTGCTCCATTTTCTAGAAACACTGTGTTTTGGGACCCAGGCCTTTCCCCCTTTAACATAATTTTCTTCCCCATTTTGTAGCAAATCAATTTACTCCCCAGGAGACAGCCTAAAAATCAACAAATACCTGCCTCAAACCTCAGGTTTTCCATCTCCTCCCTGAGGTCTTCTAGCATCAGCTGGGTTAGCAATTTCCTGCCAGACCCATCTACATCTTGATTATTTGGTCAGTCTTTGGGGGATTTCATTTCAGATCTCCTTCCAGAAAGACTCCAGTACCACTGATCCCTGGGGCTGGTGAACTTTCAGTTTTATTTTCCCTGGCGGTGTTAACGCCCAAACTTTTCACCTCCAAAGTCAGAAAGGACTTTGAATCCTAGCTGATTTCCTACCACCTCCAAGGTCAGTTAAAAAAAAAAAAAAAAAAGAACAACATTCTACACTGAAAAGAATCAAGAATCATGTATTTTTCCTTAAGGATATTTTTCATGCCCCTGACAAACACTACAGTATTTGATTGTTTTTTGGATAAAAAGTCATCTTGGCATATTTATTCTAGTAGAGACTTACGATTTAACGAAATGATTCACTATTAATAAACAAAAAGGGGGAGGGAAGACCTCGTGGGTTAATAGTTTCTTTCACTGCAGATGACCAGGAACTTGGCCCAGCCCTCCACTTCCCCAAGCTCTCTGAGAGTGGAGGGTTGATCTCTCTTTTTGACCACTTCTGTTACATCCCGCCCAAGGGTGGTTGATTTCATTGCTGGCTTAACCACTGAACCCCTACCTCCCACCCTTTCCCCAATACTCTCCTCCTTTTCTCCTTCCTTAAGACTTATTTCTAATATTTCTAAAGTGCACTTTTTCTGGGCCTCTCCCCATCCCCACCCCCCAAGTGGGCTTTC
>NW_011495018.1:18013729-18014303 GCF_000754665.1 Bison bison bison | reverse complement strand
CCGGGCTCGCACACACTCAGCGCAGGCCTCTCCCCCTGCACACTCCTCCCTGCGTCTCTCCCCCCTCCTCCCCCGCCCCTCTCCTCCTCCTCCTTCTTCCCTCCCTCCTCCCTCTCCCCGGCGCCCGAAAGGATCATTGTTAGCCGCCCCCGCCCCGCCCACCCCGGCTGTTTATTTATGCATACGTCACCGGGCCGGGCCCGCCCCCCGGCATCTCATTAAGCGAGTGTGTTCCTCTCGCCCTGTCAATAATCTCCGCTCCCAGACTACTCCGTTCCTCCGGATTTCGATCCCCCTTTTTCTATCTGTCAATCAGCGCCGCCTTTGAACTGAAAAGCTCTCAGTCTAACTTCAACTCACTCAAATCCGAGCGGCACGAGCTCCTCCTGTATCTTCGGCTTCCCCCCCCCCTTTGCTCTTTATATCTGACTTCTTGTTGTTGTTGGTGTGTTTTTTTTACCCCCCCTTTTTTTATTTATTATTTTTTTGCACATTGATCGGATCCTTGGGAACGAGAGAAAAAAGAAACCCAAACTCACGCGTGCAGAAGATCTCCCCCCCCTTCCCCTCCCCT
>NW_011495018.1:18012907-18013344 GCF_000754665.1 Bison bison bison | reverse complement strand
TTTTTTTGGCTTTTCTTCCTACTTCATTTTTCTTCCAAAATTGCTGCTGGTGGGTGAAAAAAAATGCCGCAGCTGAACGGCGGTGGAGGAGATGACCTAGGCGCCAACGACGAACTGATTTCCTTCAAAGACGAGGGCGAGCAGGAGGAGAAGAGCTCCGAAAACTCCTCGGCGGAGAGGGATTTAGCTGATGTCAAATCGTCTCTAGTCAATGAATCAGAAACGAATCAAAACAGCTCCTCCGATTCCGAGGTAGGAAAAGCCCCTCGGGCTGGTGGGGTTCTTAATCTATTTCCTGGGCTTGGCAAATGTTGCTGAGAGGGGAGAAATCGGGGCTGGGGGCGGCGGCGGGGCGCCGCGGGGCCAGGCGAGCGGCGTGTGCTTGTGGGGCCACCATTGCAAAAACTTGTAACCCTGTTTTTTTTTCTCTCCCCCTC
>NW_011495018.1:17974018-18012350 GCF_000754665.1 Bison bison bison | reverse complement strand
CCCGCTCGTGGCCCAGCAGCCCGAAACTCTCCAAACTTTTCTGCCTTTTGTGGACTGGGATGTGTTTGCACTTCGCCATGTTCTTGCTTTCAGTTTGTTGCCTCGTGATGTTGGGGAGACTTTGCTTTCCAAGCAGGGCTCTGCTAGGGTGGTGGTAGGGGGGGAAAAAATCAGAAGAACTTTTTTCTTTTTTTCCTCCTGCGCTCTGATTGCCCCCGCCCCCTTTGGTGGTGGTGTTTGTTTCTTCACCCTGGGAAGATGACTGTGTGGCTCTTTCTTTTCTCCCTCTCCCTCTCTCTTCCTTCCCTCTTCTGTGGCGTCTTGGGCTTCCCCCGGTTAACCCCTTGGCTGCCGCGGCCGGAGTGACTGGGCTGCGCCCGACGCGCGGTGTTAGAGAGCGGATTGTCCCTCCGGGCGTATGGACTTGAGAACTAGCGGGCGCGCGGAGCCCGGGGCCCTGGAGAAGCGCCTCGGCTTTCTCTCTCGGCCGCTGATTTGTTTAGCTTTCTAGTGTCGATGGCTGGCTTTCAGCCCTCCTCCCCTTTTCCCCTTGGAAGGTCACGCTTCCTAGACGGGTTCCACTGCAACCTTTGGGGGGCTCCGGGCTTCCTTTTCTGGGGGCCACCCCGCAGGGCCGCGAGCGCCCTGGGCGCCGTGGCTTGCTTCGGCGGCGTGGCGCGCTGGCTGCGGGCTCTCCTGGGCCGCGCGGGGTGGAGAGGCCCCTGTGGCCGCGGTTCTTGGGTTGTGTGCAGCCGGGATGGCGTCCTCCGGATGGACTTGATGTATTTCTAGGGAATTTGGTTCTTTGGGGTTATATAGCGAGGTCTGCGTTCGCCAGCTTTAGGCCCTCAGCGGGCCCTAGTGGGGCAGAGACCAGGGTGTGCGGGGGCCCAAGGGTGTAGAGAGGCTGAGGGAGGCCCAGGGCGCCTGTACTTCTAGGGAGTGGGCTGCTGATCGCAGGCCACCCAACTTTGAGGGCCTCAGGGCGGAGCGGGGTGCCAGGCTCTGGGGGGCGCTTCCCTCAGCGTGCGCCCCGAGCCCACCCCTGACATTTGTTAATAGGGCTCACCTCCTTCCCCGACCGACCTCTGCCCCCTGCCCTCGCCCTGAACCCCTTCCCCCCATCCCACCCTGCTCTTAAAAGCGTGGATCCCGAATCTGTAGACGCGATCTCTAAACGTTTGTGCCCGGCTTCTCGATTGATATTTTGCACCTTCTCTGGCTCAGTCCCCCTACCTCTTATTTACACACACACTACTTTTGTCTTTTTCTTTTTCGGTAACTCGAGCTAGCAATTTGAAATAGTGCACCCACTGTTCAGCAACCGTGGATTCGGTGCTAATGGCCGAGGGCTTGCCGGACAGGAGTCGATCCGATCTACAAGTGTTTTTAAGCATTAAAATATTAACTATCAGGTTTGACTTGTTTTTTGGGGCCCCGGCAAAAAAAAAAAAAACAAGGGCATGGTAGACCGGTCATTTTTTACGGCAAGGAAAGAAATAATTATTCCCCCCGCCCTCCCTTGCGCCCAGGCTTCTGCAGGCTTGGGAAGCTGGGAGACCGTTTCAGCTCTACCTCTTCTTACATGGCCAGCGCTTTCTGGAGGCAGGGGCCGATCTGTGGGGTTGCAGCTGGAGGCGAAACACAGTCCAGCTACGTTGTATTTTTCCTGGGAGCTCGTGGGCATCTTGAACCGGAGAGTTTGTGTAATGACCAAGCCGACCAAGTGACATTCCAAAATAACCCTGAGAATTTCTTCCTCTCCTTCCCTCCCCACTACGATGGAAGTCTCTCTGATATTATTTTAAAATTCCCTTTGCCATCTGAAAGGCCATCTGAATACTGAGCTTTGATGGGGGGCTTGCTGGCCCTTCTGGGCTCCTTGCAAACTCCTGTCTGTGACCGCTGGCAGGCTTGCCCCACTGTTTCCCGAAACTCCAACAGTTGTGTTGTGCTGTAATTAGGAAACAGGGAAATTGTTAAAGGCAAATAAATGATTTCCCGGTGCGAAAAGGAAAGCTCCCAACCACCCCGTCCCCTCTGTGGACATTGTAGGAATACTCGGCGTCTTGTGATTTTAATTGCGGACATAGCGGGTGGCCTGGTGCTGTGACATCAGATTGAGAAGACATTTCTGAACTCAGGAGGCAGTTTTAATATTTGCGTGTCAAACACCCAACAGACATCTTTTGTGTGCACAGGCCCTTCCTCCCTCCTATCTGTTACCTGAGTTAGCTGATGTGCTCCAAAATTAAAGTTATTTATTTAAGCCGGTAAGCAGAGTCATGGAAATGAGGCTGAGAGGCTGTTATATGTCTCTCCTGACCTCTTCAATCAGAAGGCCGGCTTGCAATTCCAGATTTGATACAGCTGCCGAAGGAATCTATAGGCAAGATAGCGGTCTTTTCATGCTCATCTGAAATTCTTAGTGCTTCATAGAGTGTGTTTTTTGAGGGCAAGGTGTAAAGACAAATTGGCTCTATTCTTTTCCCGACCCTCCTTGGTGGTGGTGTTTTGTTTGTTTTTTTTGCTATATTTTCTGTTACTTATGAGTGTACCTGTAAGCAGTTGCATCCTTTCAAAAGCAAGCTCTTTGGATTCCTGGTTTCTGCTTTTCTATTTAAGAACGTAAAGAATTAAGGAGTATCATTAAATGGGCTTATGATGAATAATACATTATCTCAAGAATAATGCTTTAATTGCTGGAGACGCCATAAAGCTTGATAGTAATAATTTTATTTTAAAATGACAAAGATTTCTACATCATGTTAATTTAGCCTTTGATACAGTAATAGAAACGGCTTTTAAAAAGATTCAAATACAGAAAAGCATTAAGGCGAGAGGTCTGGTTAAGCAGATGGGAGGTGATAGAACTGCAAATATTAGAATTGTGGTAACATTTGTATATACTAAAGATAAGAATACTGTTTCTGTATTAAAGTTGATAGGAAAAACTAGTTTTACATTTCTTTTTCCCTCCTGCCAAATGAGAATATGGGATTTGGTGGCCGAAATTCCAGTTAGGTTTGAAATTCTTATTAAGGACTTGGTTATTAGAGCTTTTGCATCTTCTTTGATCCAAAGTTATTTGCTTTTCAGCTGAAACTGTTTGCTACTAGGTTGAACAAATAAATAAGCAGCATCTTGAATTCATTTTAGAACTTGGAATCCAGCATTTAAAGGACACCAAGAGGGGCCTATTCATTGGGGTTTTATTTAGCTGGGCAGCAACTTCTCTTTCTGCCTGGTGAAAAATGGATGTTTTCTCCTCGCTCAAACAACATAATCCTTTCTAATACAAAAGATTTAGACCTTGGAGTGTGAAGGGTTAATGGTGGTCCTTCCCCGCTGTCCTACCACCCCCCAGCTTCACCCCTGACTGTTTTGACAACACTTTTCAAAGTGTGACATTCCAAGCCCCTACATAACAATGTAATATTACTGTAATTACACAGGTCATTACATTTTAAATAGAGAACAATAAAATGCTTATCGCCCTGAAAAAGAACAGGTGTTCTTGCCCTTCTTTGGTATTTATGCTAATTGTTTTTCATCTCCTTGAGAAATATTTATGGCAAACATGTTTAGATTTCAATCTCAAGGCAGCAGTATTAATTCCGTGCTAATCTTTCTAGGTTGGGGTTTAATGTCTGCAGTTTGGATTATGGGCTCAACATTCACCCAATAAGTCATATTTTAATGATTATAAATATAATATGCCAGCGCTTCCACAGTTTGTTGAAATGAAAGCCTTCTGAAAACCCCAGAAACAAAACTATGAGGCATTCGGGAGCCTAGAGTGTTTATCTGGAAGAAGTGTTTTTGGAAACTTGACTGCTGAAGGAAAGTAGCTTTCATTGATGCACCCCTATCTGATTGAGAAAAGATTTGGAGAAAAACAATCCCCCATTCTGGCTGGGAGTTTTCCACCTTGATTTTAATTTTACTGATACGGATTTCATTTAGAGTCCCTGCTGGAAACTGGTCAGCTTTCTGTTTCTTAGCAAGCTGTGAAAAAGTTACAGGAAGGTTTCCGGGGGCTGGCAGATCAAGAATGCTGTTCTGTTAGCAGTTCAGGATAACTGCAGTTCTGCACGCCATTAAAAAAATATTTGCTTTAGAAAACCAGCATTTTAATAGTTGCACCAGAGGCTGTGCTTTTAAAGATTACAGTAGAAGTCTTTCCAGGTTTTGAATGTTTCCTCACATGCCACGAGGTGCCTGTGTGCATACGAAAAGCACCCAGACTTCTTGGTGGAGAAATGTTGGTGCAACTTCTCTTACACAGGCTCAGTGGGTAAACTGGAAGGTATCTAAGAGGATTTTACATTTTGTCAGATGTTTCACAACAGGGGCCCCCGAATCACATTAAAAATGCACTGCAGAGACAGGACAGCTGCAAATTTTTGTGCGGACGCGTGTTTCTGGACCATGACTAAAACTCCGGGGACCTTTTCCCCAGCTGTCTGGAAGTTCTGTGGAAGTTGGTTTATTGGCAGTTAAGTCTGAGACAACCTGGATTTAGCAAAGACTCTCCTACACAGGAAGTAGATGACATTATATTGGGGGAAGGGACTTCAGGCAAGGAGTGATTTACTCCTTTTTTGTTTTTTTTTTTAAACCGTGGCGTTGCCAAATAAATAAGCACTTTCCAAGGAAGTAGGTGTAAGCTTTTTAGTCTTGGTGAGTGGAATTAGATAATATCTTTAACCGCATTTATAACTGTTTCGAGGTGACACATTTCAGAAGTTTGGAGAAGGAGGGGGGTGAATCAAATTCTTGAGGCTTTTCTTTTTGAAAGGGGTGTGTGATGTGGGTGTCTGAGTTTCTTCTGGGAGTGGATATTGGCAACCGTGTAAGTCAATCTTCAACTCTGACTTATAATTGAGCACATTTGTGAAGGAAATGGTTAATTTTACAACCAAAGGCAAACTCGCACCTCGACAGGTCTGCTGAAAGAAATGTGCCCTAGTCCTTTGCTGGCAAGCACCACCGGGTCATAAATCCACAGGCTTTATTTACAGCCCATAACACTTATGAATGTTAAGATATTTGACGCCACGTTGGCCTTATAATATTCAAGGTCTGCAGACACTGGCAGTAGCTCAAATTTCTCTCACTAATTATAAGCAATGAGATGGGGGGGGTGGGGACAGCCCATCGCCAAAGCTGCCCTCTCCCCCGCCTCTGACCCCCACCCTTACAATCTGAGCCAACCGAGACAGACACCCCCTCCTCCTCTGGCAGCTGACTTGTACTTTTCCTCCAGGCTATTGTTATACACATTTATAAAGAGCACTTTCAGGAATGGAAATTCAGTGGGGGCTCTGCACGAATGTTTTTCAAAAGCAAAGTTGCTTTAGGTGTTTGCATCTTTTTTCCTTTTCTTCTGGTTTATCCCTTTTTCCCTTCTTTCTTGACTTTTTTTTTTTTTTTGGAGACCCTGTTTTCTATATTGTGCTTATTTCCCAGAATACTTAAAGAAACCTAATATGGGAGGCTGCCCTTCAATTTACATGATGTTTCACTGAGCTGGAAGGGAAAACGTACGCATTGCATAGTGCGCTAGCTAACGTGAGGGTTAAAAGAAAAGTGACGTGGAGTGAGGAGAATTGATTAAAAGAATTAATAGATGAGGAAAAAAAAGCCAAGTTTGCTTTGGGAATGGGAAGGCCATTCATTTGGGAAATGTGCAGTGGTGTCTTGGTGGAGGACATAGAAATGTAACAGAGAAGGCAGAATAAATGCTTGGCTAAGAAAGGTTAGAAAGGCATAAAAAGATGCGGCAGAGATTTGGGCTGGACAAAAATGGCTTCATTGAAATTAGGAGTTAGAAGTTTCTGATGAGAGGTGAAAATACCATGACTGGGGGCTGGGGTGGGGGATGGTATTAACAACCATATTGATTTGCTCAGTAAAAACTGGTTCCAATCTAGTTTTCACCCAAAGAGCTCTGTGCAGCAGATAATAATTTCATGTGAGTTACCGTGCAAGCGTGTGGGGAAGGGGCATCTGTGGTGAAGACCCCCGATGTGAGAGAGATGGCCAGTTACCCTGTGGATTGTAATTTATTCTTAAAAAAGGAGTGGGCTGTCCTGGTGTTTGTGTGACCACATGGCAAAGGGGGAGTGGGATTCCGAGGTGTGTGGGAAACTGTGGCAAAGAGGGGCGGGGCTGATGGCTGTGTCATTTCTGGCCGGGTCCTTCGCTCCATCCAACCCAAACTTAAAGACCGAGGCTGAACGGTTTTATTTTCTAATCAATGGAATGCAGAAACTTACTAGCCCTCTGGGACAGATAGGAATCCCTTAACAGCTCATTACAAAGATGGGGCTGTGGGATCTTTGAACGGGTTATCAGCCCTGGTGTTCTTCGGTTTTCCTAGGATAGGCTGTTTTCTTCCTTAGGCATATCTGATTTGGGGCTGGTAATTTGGTCTCTTATATTTTATCCTTTTTTTTTTGGTCATGAAGTAGCCCCACAACAACTCCTTCTGCAGGGAAAAGGGATGGCTGTTAATGGGATCAGCTCTGAAGGAGTTAAAATGGCTTGCTAAAGTTTGGCATCATGAAAATAAATTTGAGGCCTGGTAGGCATTAGTAAGGCACAGCACATTTACAGAGCTTAATTAGTACGAACTGTAATTGTTCATGGTCTGCCAGAAGAAGTAATGTTCAGGAAAAGTGGAGTCCTTCTCTTGCAGTCTTTAGTTTGAAACCGATAAATCACTTGCATATTTGTGTAGTGATTCAAATGGAGCTAAGACCTCTCCCATCCCAACATGTGGTAAATTGTAAAGTCAATGAATTGCAGATGTAGGCTACAGTGAGATTCTCTAAGAAAATGCAGAATGAATGGGAAAGAGTGATGCTATAAATATTTACTGAGAAGATAACTAGGTTCTTGCGTGCTGGGCCAATTATGATGTACTAAGTATATTAGCAAAATGCTTAAAAAAATTGAGAGGATTTGTATGGGTCTTTGGGTGGGTTGGTTTATTTGGGAAAGTGAAGTAAAAGGCACTATGTTATTGCCCTGTCAGTTTTATTAAGCCTGAATCACAATGGCATACCCAGGGAAGGACACATGAAACCCACATTAATGCAAATTAATTCGTTGTGAGTTGCAGCACTGTGACTGCTAAGTGGAGTAATGATGGGGCATTATTTTAAGAGTGTTAGTGTAGCAACTTTTAATGAAAAATGCTGTGTTAGGAACATGTCTCAGCACTTTAGCCCACGTGTTTTTATATGCTGGAAATGTGTTTTGGACAAGAGCAGGAAACTTGCTTCACTTTATTCTTCTCTCTCCCAAACAGTTTAAGAACTGTAATTATGGTTTGATGTTTAAAGAAAATCATCTAATTTTCCCTCAAAAAACAAATCCAGAAATGCCCATCACCATAACCAAGTTCAACTGTAACTTTTTGCAGTGACTGCACCACAAAATGGAAAAAAAAAAATGTAGCTCCCCCCACCCCCGCCATAGACCTATAGATATAACTTTCTCAAAGTGATTTTCTCTTTTTTTTTTCCTTAGAGAATTTTGGTCTCAGGCAGTGTTGCAAGTCAATACTTCTTTCCCTCAATGTGAGTAGGTGGATGTGTATGAAAGCTGTAAAAGTTAATGATCGTTCTCTGACTCATAGCTGATGGTTTCAGGTTGAGGAAAAGAAAAGAAAAAATTAATGAGGGTAAATAGACATTTGATGGAACGTCGAGACAGTAGGAGAGATTGTTCCTGTGTCTAAAGGCGTGTGTTTTGTTGTGGCACAATTTCTGGAGAAAGCCAGGAAGGGAAAGGGGGTGGCCTTTGTTAAGTTGTTGTTTTAGGAGGGTACAGATGTTCTGTGTCTGGATCTTTGCAGGAATGCTTAAGCCTCCGTCCCTACCAGTCTGTGCTGGTTTTGCTTTCCCTGTAGGAGTTAGAAGCCCCCTTGGCACTTTTTAAAGGGGTAGGGAGACAGACACCCAGAGGCCTGGTCAGAAGTTTATTTCCCAGTAAATGTAAGAGGCTCCCACCATAGGGCTTGGGGGTGCTGTCACTGTCCTGAAAAATGACTTGTGACCTAAGAAAAGGTCTTAGATATACTTGGGCCCCTATTTTGTCTTTTATGCTAATGACATGTAAATTAAACTTAAAGTGCCTCTTGGTGGTAGCTACAGTGGTGAGGAAGGTGAACCAAGAATTCCCCCAAACCAGAACCTTTTAGGAAATGAATCTGGATTTCTTCTTCTTTTTTTTTTAATAGAAAGCTAGGTGATTCATAAAAATGGAAATAAAGCAAATGCTCCCCCTCTTCTCAGTTTAGTGGAGTGAGTAGGCATACGAAATTAATCTTCATCCTACAGGAAGTTCACTTAAGTGTTGGAAAACCCAATGGAAGGTTTCAAGTTTTTTGAGTTGCCTTTGAGGATGAGATCTCTGTGGCTGAAAAAGCTGCATTGCTTTTCTTCCATCTCTGGGTATCTCTGATGTCTTGTATCGGAAACATCGCATTTAGGGCCAGTACTACTGAGAAGGCAATGGCAACCCACTCCAGTACTCTTGCCTGGAAAATCCCATGGATGGAGGAGCCTGGCGGGCTGCAGTCCATGGGGTCGCTAAGAGTCGGGCACGACTGAGCGACTTCACTTTCCCTTTTCACTTTCATGCACTGGAGAAGGAAATGGCAACCCACTTCAGTGTTCTTGCCTGGAGAATCACAGGGACGAGGGAGCCTGGTGGGCTGCCGTCTATGAGTCGCACAGAGTCGGACACAACTAAAGTGACTTAGCAGCAGCAGTACTTAGAAATGAGACAAGAGAAATCAAGATAGGATTTCTTGATAAGGGAGGTGGTGGATTGTGAAATATTGGGTTTTGCTTTGCTGGAGACTGTGTGCCAGCCTGCAGAGCACCAGTGCTTCTCCATGGCTCTTTCTCAGGGAGACATGGCTGGGTCATCTGAGAGTGTTAGAATGGTGGGTGGGCTTGGCCACTGTGAACAAACACACAGGAAGGGAAGGTGTATTTTGTTGCGAGTTTCGCAGGAAGGTGCAACATGAGAAGTACCTTGGAGTTCTCCTTTAGTGTTGCTTGAGGAGGTGGCTGGGATCGGGGCTGGGGGTGATGGGTAGGCACCACTTTAGGGCATGTTGCAGGCTCAGGACATAAGAGCTGGATGCAGAAGTGATGGACAGTGCTGCACTGCAGGTGACCAGGGCAGGGGCAGTCCCAAGAGTCCAGGCATGTGGGAACCTGGTTCTTAGATAAGCCTTAATTCGCCATTTAAGATCTCTCAGCCTCCCCATATCTTCCCCAAACAAACAAAAGCACAGAGGGCCAACCTTCTCTTGTTCTTTCTTCTAGCTTTATACGGAGATATAAATAAATTATTGTTCCCTCTTAGAATGCCAAGTTTTTACTGGGTCCTTGTATTTTATCTTCGTCTTAAAAAGCTACACTATAATGAACAAGGCATCCCTGTGTTTTACAGGGAGGGAAAAAGCTGTTTAAAGAGTGTGTTTTAGAAGAGAGTATTTGGGAAAAGAGGGGGTGGAAATGCAATGGAGAAATGAGAAAATTTTAAGTCTTCGTTGCTGTTGCTGGGGCAAGTTTAGCTCAGGATCTCTCCAACACAGTCGGTTCTGGTTAGGAGTGAAGATCTGATTGGAGCGTGTGCTACATGGATTTAGGAGCTGGTCACATTATTCGGAGTGCCTGGACACCTGAGGAGTGAAGTTACATTGCTTGGGAATGTTAGATTGGTGTGTGTGAAGGTGAAATTAGCTTTGTCCTGCCAGATTCTTAGGGCTTTCCTGGTGACTCAGTGGTAAAGAATCTGCCTGCAAGTGCAGGAGACCTGGGTTCGATCCCTGGGTTGGGAAGATCCCCTGGAGGAGGAAATGGCAACCTGCTCCAATATTCTTGCCTGGAGAATCGCATGGATAGGGGAGCCTGGCAGGCTACAGTCTGTGGGGTCCTCAAAGAGTTGGATACAACTCAGCGGCTGAACAACAACAGTCAGATTCTTAAGGATCTTGCAGCTGCATTTTTACTGTCTTAATTGTGTTAGTAGCTTTCTGTTTGGAGTTGTGTTGTTTGGGTTGGTGTTGAACACAAGGATTAAGTATGGAACCGGACAAGTGAAAATTGAATTTGGATTAGCCACAGTTTCACTGATTTGTTCAGAAGGCCGTGATCGTATGAAATTTTGTTTCCACGATGTCTTCTTAGTTATCAGGTGTCCATTCAGTTTTAATTGATGATAGAAGATTTCTGTGGTTACCCTGAGTGCAAGATCGCCTTAGGGCTCCGCAGGGTTTGTGGGAAGAAAAGCCTGGACAAGTTTCCTTTAAGCTCTGCATCAGGCAGTTGGAAAAGGGAAGAATAAAACCGGCTGAAAAGGGGGACGAGCTTTCAGTGTTGCCTTCTCTCCTGAGCGGGAGAGTCCCCCGCTCCGCTTGACCAGAGCTGCTCTCAGCCAAGAATTCCAAACTCGCAGAGGAACCTGTCCCGCGCACAAAAGTTGTTTTAACACGAGGCAGAATTGTCACAGTAATTAGTCCGATCTCCGCTTACTGACTGGCAGTTTTCACAGAAAGGATGGGGTGGTGGTGGGGGGGGGCTGAGGGGGCAAGTTCATCTGTCTTCTGCAGGGACTCACTTTGGATGAACAGCTCCTGAGTGTGTGTGTTGGGGGGCGGGGGGCGGGGCAGCTCTCTGCATGGGAGGGGCTTATCTCAGTGGCTCAGCCTTTATCTTTTGTTGTTTTGGGGAGTGTGATTCATTACTCTGCATTGACAGGTAAAGGAATATGTATATGTGTGTGTGTGTATATATATATTCCCCCCCACCTCTATTGTGCTCCCTTTTAACTTTGATTACTACTACTTTTGAGACCAGGCAGACTCCTAATACATCTATGCAAGCAGTGTTTTTTTATTTGTTCATTTGGAAAAGACAAAATGGTCTCAGAACCCATTGTATCCCCAACTGGGAACAGTGCTGCCTTATCCCATGAGCAGTATGGATTTAGGCTATTTTAAAAATTTCATTACTGCTGGGTTGTGTTTAGTTTGATTTGGTTCAGAAGTTCTTATGTGAATTTCCACCCCCCCGCCCCCAAATAAAAACATATATAAAATAAATACTTTTTCTTACAGGGAGCAAGATATGAAATAATGGGGTCTAAAACTCACTTAGGCTAGGTCATGCTTTGCTTTACGGGAAGGTTCTGGTAATAGTGACAGTACAGTGGTGGTAATAGTGGTAGTTTGCTCTAGTAATACAGTTCTGTGTTTGGAAATGCAGCCGATCTGCCTATTGCTGTGAGGGGGATGGACAGCAATTTCATGAGACCGTGTGATTCCTCATCATTTGTTCGTTTATGGTCAATTAAAATACATCTTCAGATATTGTTGAGACCTTTTGGTGATTATTGTGTTGTTTATAAAATCAGTCAGCAAATGGTGTTTGTTTTCCCAATTGGTAGGAGCCCAAGATTAACAAGTATTATTGGGGAAAAGAAAAATTTGGAGAGCCATCTTGGTATTCCTTTTTATTTAGGGCTACCCACTTCTTTGTTGGGGGGTCTATAGGTCTTCAAGGGGAAAGGCCCAGGAGAGACTTTAGCCTTCTGCTGTGGGGGGGGTGTCTGGGTGAACCCGGGGCATACCTTCACCCTTGGGCCCCTGAATAGGTGGTCTTCAGAACTTTCAGTGGCTCTTGGGCACTGGTTGGCTCCCTCTTTGGGGAAGTGTGGATTCCTAGAGTGCGTGCGGGTTGCAAGAGCTGTCCTGAGCTGTCCTGGGACTGATAGCTTAGTCATTGTGAAAGAATGTATAAGGCATCGGGTGGCCCCTGAATTCTCTGCCTGCCACATTTGTTTTCCCCAAAATAGAATTGTGTTTGAGGGTGAGAGCCCAGTTACTCGAACTCTGGCGGGGGGAGCACTTGGGGGGGGGCTTGTACCTTTGCAGTCTTGTGGCTTCTCACATCCTCTCTCTCCCAGTCTTTCCCTCTCGCCTACGTGTCGCAATTCTGATGATTTTTGCAGCACACAGTTAATTTTTCTGCAGCATCTTGCTCAGCACACTGGCTTCCTTTATGTCTTAATGGGCGTCCGTCTTTCCTTTTCATGTCATTGATCCTCACTCCTGGCCCCCTCCACCTCCCTCCCTTTTGCTTATTGAATAGGTGCTTTTTTTTTTAAAAAAACCTTAGATTATTATGAGCATCTTATTTATAGCAACAAATAAAAATACACAGGTCTTGATTGAATGCCAAGGCTGCAGTTCAATCTAGGAAGGTTTGTCTGCTATTCATAAACTGCTTAAGATGTTTTCTTGTAGTTTGTGACATAAGCAGAACGCTTTGATTTGGTTTCTTTCTACAGCTCCATTTTCAGTCCGGGAGCACACATTACTCTGCGTACAAAACGATTGAACACCAGATTGCAATTCAGGTAGGACATGCAAGAGATCCTGAAGTTTGATTTGTTAATATGTAGGTCTCTTGTGTCTTTTATCCTCCACCCTTTCCCCAACCGAGGTGATGATAATGATGGTGGTGATGATGATGATGGTGGGGATGATGATGATGATGGTGGTGGTGGTGGTGGTTGATTCTTTGGGGGAGGTGGGAAGCAAAGAAGAAACAAGGGCAGAAGAAAAGCTGCTACAATGATTTAAAGATAGAGAAAGCAGGAGAAACGTATGTTTTTTTGTCAAGAGCATCTTGATCAGGCATGATGGGCCCACAGACGCCAGTTGGCTACTGTTTTTTGCTTCAGGAGGGGTCTTAAATTGGGAGTCAAATGAGGTGACAGAGTGTGAATGGGAAGAATTAAGGGGGATGAGATGGGAGAAGAGGCTGTGTGACAGCCAGAGAGTTGTTTCCGGTGGATCAAAATCATGTTAAGTGGCACTAAGAATATCACTTTTGACCTGATTGTTCTGAAATGTTGATTTCTCTCACACTTGTTGATATATGACACTGGAAGTGCTGGGAGGGAAAGGCAACGGAGCTTCTGCTGAGTGTCCTGTTTCCTGCTCACGTAGTACTTCCATTCTCTTAAATCCAAAGGCTAAACAAATCACGGACTAATATAGACTCAGAGCTGAACTGATGCCAACAGAGTGCAGTAGTGGAGGGAGACCAGACTAATACGATTTTCGTCTGTCTGCCTGGCCCTGGCCAGGATGGATGGACCTCATGGTGTAACTGATGGTGCCGAAACTTCTTGAGTCCTTCTGCTTCTGGGTTAACCCTTAGAGGGGAGGTGTTTGAAACTCGTGGGAGTGTTCAAGTCTGGCTTTGGGGTCCTCTCTCCTTGGAAGTTGGCGTCGCTCGGTGATAGCATTTCCATTCTTCCCTTGCGTGTGCAGATAGATAACTTGTGTGTGCGTATGTGGTCCACAGCCACATTGCATCTTTGTAGCTGTGCTTTTCAAATTCAAATCTATAACTGCCTGGAGAAGACTTTCCAGTAGCCCTTTGCCCCAGGTCAATTGTGAATTATTCTGTCAGTGAAAAGTAGGACTCGGCAGACATGGTTATTCGGTTGGGGCCCTAATATTTTGTACTCATTTCAAGGTGACAGTAACTTATTTTAAAAATATTTTGATTCCTTCTGCAGTTGTGCTGCTGATCCATGTGTGTATTTTAGGGGAAAGTGCAGCTCTTTGATAGTGTCCCTCCACCCCTAGAGGTTTCCAAGGCTGCTGTTCTTGCTGGTCCTCTCCCTGGGGGACCCTTCTTCCTTTTGATGAACAGCACAGTAAATTTTGCTCCCGGAAAAGGGTACAGGCTCAGGGCTTGGATGGAGAACAAACCCAAACCCTAACCCATGGTAAATGGATGAGGAACAGTGTCCTGAGGCCCACGACTTCTCAGTAGAGTGCTGGGAAGTCCTACTGCCCGGGGTGTGGGAATTGTCGAGGTTGAATAGCATCATGGCCCTTATCTTGGTGTGGAAAGGCTGGCTGGGGCCATGTCACTGGGAGACCAGCCGAGACCAGAGCAGCTGTTGTGTCTTTACACCCATTGCTGAAGCGTCCCTTGTTAGACCGGGCAGTTCATCTTTCTCCAAACCACCTGGCACGGTGCGGGCCATGTGAAGCGCGTTCTCAGGAGGAAAATGGAGTAAATTACAGAGCTCATTGTTTGGAGGACTGAAACCATTACTATTCCTCCATGAACAGGTAGTATTGTTCTTCCCTGCTTCTGTTTGCCGGGGCCTGATGCCCATGTGGGCAAACAGAGACACATTTTATGAGAGACCCAGCACCGCCATGCCTTTGAGTATTCATTCTCCCCCAATCTCTGCTAGACCAGGACAAGGGGAAGCCAAGAGGCATCTAGCTGTGATTGTAGTTTGATCATCAAAGGATAAATGGCAAACCAAAACAAAAGAAGCAAAGGGAAAGAAAGAGGAAACCTCAGACACAATAAAATTGTCCCCCAGGCATATGACAGCCAAGTAGCCACATCGCAGTGGAACGAGAGGATGGCCCTCCTTTGGTGCAGAGCGGAGCGGATGTCTTCCCTATCCCCCATTCTCCACTAAGGCTTACATGCGACGTGCTTGTCGGGGCAGAATTTTCTTCTCGGGAAATATAAGACTGTTTAGCCTTAATACATGCTGTATTTCAATCTGAGCTGAGCTGGTTGCTCTCCTAAGCTATACCCTAAAATAACCTCGAGTAGTATGACACCATGTATCACATGAGATTCCCACTCCTTTCCCTTCCCGTCCCTCCTGTAATCTCAGGACTTGGCCAAGTGCAGCGTTTATATGAATGGTTTCTGAGTGATTCTGTGCAATGGACATGAATTTGAGCAAACTCCAGGAGATAGTGGAGGACAGAGGAGCCTGGCACGCCACAGTCCGTGGGGTCGCAAAGAGTCGGACGTGACTTAGTGACCAAACAACAACTGAGTGATTCTATAAAGGCGTCGTATTCTAAGAGATTTGGACACAATATCAATTGATGTGTTGGAAGCTTCCCCACTCTTGAGAATCTCCTAGCTCTTCTCAGTTTTGAAAAGACGAGCGGCACAGAAGCCGTATTCATCCTAAATGGTTAACACAAATATAATTGAAATACAAATTCAAGGGCCTTCAAAAAAAAGACATGGATATTTAATTCTATGGACTTGTAGAGAGTTTTATGAAGTATAAGTACAGCACAGTATACAATATGAGTACAGCACACTGCACAGAGTTTTAGTGGAGAGGTGGATGAACTTCTTCTTAGTTCTGTCATCATGAAACCACCCTCCAGCTCAATAGGTAGAATGGGGTGGAATGCTTTTTCCATAAAGGGCCAGACAGTAAATATTTTAGGCATTGTAGGCCAAACAATCTCTGTGGCAGTGTCTCAACTCTACTATTGTGTGTGAAAGCAGCCAAAAACAATACCTAAGGGAATAAGTGTAGGTGTAGGTGGGTCTCAATAAAGCTTTATTTATAAAAACAGTGGCTGGACTCGACCCATAGGCTGTAGTTTGTTGGGCCCTGCAAAACTGCAGTCTTGCTTATTCAGTTTTCCCCCACTGCTGACAAAACTTCTTGCTATGGATTAGTTTCATCTATCACCATGGATTAGTTTTGCCTGCTTTTTTAGCGTCTTAGAAATGGGATTGTGTAGAATACAGTCTCATGTCTGGCTCTACTCAGCATTATGTGTGTGTTTCATCCCTGTTATTTCCTGTAGAATAGTTTGCTTTTTTTTTCAATGTCACTTAATATTCCACGATGCATGTGTCCTTTCTGTGCTTTAGGATATTTGGGTTCCTAATGGATATTTATTCCTGCGTCTTGCTGTTATGAATGTAAGGCCCTAGTTACTTTCTCACCTGCATCTTTTGGAGGACTGTATGTGTTGGGTTCTGTTGTTCAGACTCAGGAGTAGACTGGGAGAGTAATATGTGCTTCGCTTGCATTGCCTTTTTAAGAGAGGCTTGAACTCTGGATTTCAAGTGATGCTATTTGAAATGCGCCAGCATAGTGGTGGTTGGGTATGAGTGATACATAGGAAGGGGAGCAGTAAAAAGATCTAAGTGGGGTCAGAGGCCCGTTTGCCCAAGCTCCAGTGGCCCCAGCTCCTGGGAACTCCTCCCACCGTCTCTGTTAACCCGGAAGAGAAGGTGCAGGCTGAGCGCAGAGGTGGACCCCGGGGTCCCCCTTTCCGTGCCTCCCAGGCGTACCCTGCAGTTGACGTGGATAATGGTTTAGGCACTATCTCCTCTGCCTCCCCAAAGAGAGCTCTACCCACACTCCTTCCAACTCCACGAGCAGTGTTGAGATCAAGGTCAGGACCCACAGAAGACATTTCCCTTGTTTTTCAAAAGGGCGACTTCAGAACCAATTAAGCCTTTGTTTTAAGAGTATTTTGGCCAAAGGTTGATGTTTTAACACCAAGTCAGATGTGATTTAGGAAAAAAACACTCCCCACGCAGCAAAAACAAACTGTGTAGACCTTTCTTGGTTGTTTTTCTTTTCGGATGTGAAGTGGTTTGTGTGTGTGTGTGTCTGTGTGTGTGCACAAAGACAACTAGGAGAGGATCCAGAAGAAATGGACCGTTTTATTTGTTTACACAGCTGAGCGGTGGAAATTCTGCAGTGGGTGTTGCTTTCCCTTTCATCCTCAGGCTTGCAGGCTTCCATCCGAGTTCCACCAGCCCATTCCCTTCTGCTTGGTCATAGAACTCATCTGCCATGATTCAGTGTGGCCCAAGGACTCTCCTTCGGAGCCTGGGTGCTTTGTGGAGCCAGCGAGAAAAAGGATACAAGTTGGAGAGTGTCCTTGTTCGCTTTTGGTCCTTTAGTCTTGAATGTGAACTTGACACGGAGTCTTGTCTGCGTCTTAACATTGTTAAGATTCCTGAGGTGCTGTGGCTCAGAGTCCATCTTTTTCCTCCATTACTGGATCCTTGGTGTTTGTAATGAAAATGGCCAGTGAACTGTACCAGTGGGTTTGGGTGGGATGTTTGAGAGGGCTTGGCCTTGCCCCAGTTCATGTTTCAAGCGGTCGTCTCTTGTGTTTGAGGCCCTCCCTTGCTCCACAAGTTGCCTGGCCTTTCAGGTTTCTTGAGGATTTGCTTCTTCACTGAGGAGCAAATCTGGTCTAAGAGGAAGAACTCGGAGAAGCAGCTTCAGTTCTTGGTCCAGTTCTTTAGTCCCATCACCAGACTGGCTGTGAGACTTCACGTCCACTTTCCACAAGGAATGCAGTTAGTGTGTGTTTATGTATGTGAAAGAGAGAGAGAGACAGAGAGACTTAGATGCCATTTCACTAGAGTAATTTGACAAAGCCTCTGGCTACCAGTTTAACTCATTCAAAAGATTCATTCATTTGCTGTAGTGGTGCATTTTAGCCTAATTGTCTAATTGAAGTCCACACCTCAGAAGTCTTGTTCATTCATTCAGAAATATTTATTGTGAATTATGTGTGTGCCAGGCCCCCAGGGAGTTCATCAGGGAGCTTCAATTCTAGTGATGATTTGGATACTGACTTATAAGTACCCCTCTTGGTCCGAAGATTTACATTTTTAATCAGGGTTCTGAGTTTCGCTTACCAAAGATTTGGAATTGCTGCCCCAGAGGCTTCTGAATCAGTCAATTGATCACTTATCTGCTGCTCAGTCATTTTCACTTGCCAAGTAAAAATTGACGGCTGGCCAAGTATTTGATGGGTAACTTTTTCTCGTTTTGATTGAGAAACTAGACTGCCCTTGGGTTCTGATGAGCTTTTGAGGCCTTTTTCCCCCCTGATTATTCAAGGAGAGCCAGATACTTTTGCATGGCTCACGAAGAGGCATTCCTTTGTGTGTGGTAGAGTAGCTTGGCCAGTGCTGTGCTTGGTCTTAGGGATGAGAGGCAGTAGCAACAGCTGATAGTAATAGCAGCTTCTGCTTATTGAATTCTCCTGACGCGTTTGGTCTGGTGTTAAGTGCTGGATGCAAATTATTTATTGATTCTTCATAATGACACAGAAGGAAACCCAAATGGTGTAGCTACTCTTTACCACCATTATCCCCGTTTTGTGAATCAGGAAATGTAGACTCAGACACCAGAGATGTTTTGCCCATAGATAGTCAGATGGTGATTGCAGCCATGAAATTAAAAGACGCTTACTCCTTGGAAGGAAAGTATGACCAACCTAGATAGCATATTCAAAAGCAGAGACATTACTTTGCCAACAAAGGTTCGTCTAGTCAAGGCTATGGTTTTCCCTGTGGTCATGTATGGATGTGAGAGTTGGACTGTGAAGAAAGCTGAGCGCCGAAGAATTGATGCTTTTGAACTGTGGTGTTGGAAAAGACTCTTGAGAGTCCCTTGGACTGCAAGGAGATCCAACCAGTCCATTCTGAAGGAGATCAGCCCTGGGATTTCTTTGGAAGGAATGATGCTAAAGCTGAAAGTCCAGTACTTTGGCCACCTCATGCGAAGAGTTGACTCATTGGAAAAGACTGATGCTGGGAGGGATTGGGGGCAGGAGGAAAAGGGGACGATAGGATGAGATGGCTGGATGGCATCACCGACTCGATGGACATGAGTTTGAGTGAACTCCGGGAGTTGGTGTTGGACAGGGAGGCCTGGTGTGCTGCGATTCATGGAGTCACAAAGAATTGGACACACTGAGCGACTGAACTGAACTGAGTCAGGGAATTATGATTCAAATCTGGGCAGTCAGACTGGAGAGAGCCTGTACCACACAACCTCGTGCTGACTTCTCTCTGCTCAGAATATAATGCTCAGTAGGCCCTGGGGTTCCTAAAGCGGTGGTGACGAACTGGCTCTCTGGGCTATATACAGAGGAACCATCTGGGAGCTGCTCCGATATACAGAATCCTGGGGTTCAACCCCTTTGAGGTCCTCAATCATCACGAATGGTCTCTGTTTCACATATTGGAGCAAGCATCACCTGAGAAGTGCCAGGTGGGTTTGTTGAGACCCACATTGTGGCCCCGCCAGAGTTTCAGGTTCTGTACGTCTAGGTAGGTCCTGACATTGGCAGCTTTAGCAGATTTTCAGGTAAGATTGATGTCCCTTCTGTGACGATAGCACTTTGAGACCCACTGAGCAAGGGCAGCGTTTCTAACTCTGGTTTCACATCACAGTCCCCAGGGGAGCGTTAAAGACAGTGTCCCCGCTGAGGGGGATGCTGAAATCTGTATCCCAGCCCACTCTTTGGGTGATTCTGATGCATGTTGTTACATGAGAACAACTGCTGTAAAATCTCTTGTTTGTTCGTTGGCTTATTTTAGCTTGACTCTTTCCCTGGCGGAGAAGAGACTGTTTGGGTTGAGAGTTCTAAAAGGATGTCCATTCAGTGGTGGGAGTCTTCTCTTTTGAGAGTTTCTTTACCAAGTAATCTTGGTGATGGTCATTGTCCTTTGAGTTGTTCAGTGCCAGTGAGAGAAGGAGGGACTCTGCTGTTCCTGTGTGAGGGCCTGTGGGAGCCTGAAGCTGAGGGGCCTGGCAGTCTTAAGTGCTGCTCAGACTTCGCTTGCTGTGAAAAGGCAGATGTGGAATCAGTCGTTCTGGGGTGGGGCCTGGGATTCTGCATTTCTGACACACTTCAAGAGGGACTAACGGTCTTGGACCCTAGAGCACTCTTGGGAGGGGAACAAAGGTAGAGTCTACTTTGAAAGACAAGGAAACTGAGGCACAAAGGGGCGAGTTGGTTTGCCCAAGGTCCCACCGCTTGGTGGAAACAGGGCTGAGAACAGGAATCCAGGGGTCCGACGGGGTTTAATGTCCATCTTTCAAGGAGAAGTTATCCTCTTGTCTGAGCCAAGAGCAGTTGCATTACATTGGCCAGATAAAAGAAAACAGTCCAGTTTTTACTTTCTGGTTTTTAACTTCTATCTGTTCTAATTGCATCACTGTATTTGTACGAGTTGAGATATTTGTATCTGTTCATTCTCCACCATATTAAGGCATTTGGGGCCCAGCCTGCATGGCCTCTAAGAGGGCTGATGAGGATACAGAGAGAAGGTCTGTTTGTTTTTGACTAGAGCAGCCAGAAAGGATGGACACAACTTCCATCAGCCATGTGTGTCCCTCTTTAGGACCGCAGCCAGTAGGTGTAAAGGTCTGGTCTGTGGCAGTCAGCTGGTTGCATTGTCTTAGTAACTTCATTTTGTTTAACATTTTTTGCAGCCCTTTATTTATTTACAGTTTTATATTAGAGCATAGTTGATGAGCAATGTTGTATTAGTCTCAGGTGTATAGCAAAGTGCATGTATCTATGCTTTTTCAAATTCTTTTTCCATTCAGCTTATTGTAGAATATTGAGTGGCGTTCTTGGCGCTATACAGCAGGACCTTGTTGGTTGTCTCTTTTGAATATAGCAGTGTGTACATGTCAATCCCAAACTCCCAAGCAGTGTGTGTGATCTTAGTTTCCTGAACAGGGATTGAACTTGGGGCTCCAGTAGTGAAAGCCCTGAGTCCTAACCATTGGACTGCCAGGGAATTCCTAGTAACTTCATTGTATAAGTTGCACTTTATAATAGCATTTGCTCTTTATAAAGTCCCTGAAAATCGTGGGGCCGTTTAGCTAAGCACAGACATTTCTAAGTGGGTTATGGTTGACATTTGCAGGCTTATCAAGCTTAGCACTTAATTTGTTTCTGGAGTTGAGTTTGGTTGCGTGGTATCACGTCCTGGTCAAACTGATAAGTGGCTGCAATTTTTTTTTTTTGGAATCGTTTCCCTTGGAATCTCAGGATACTCTTCTATTAAACAGAAATGGAAGGCCATTCTTCCTGAAGGTTCTGCCAAAACCTTTGGGGGGTTGGCAGGTTAATATTTTAATGAGTAATACATTGAGACTTTAAAAATATGTAAAGCCTAAAAGTAGGCAAAGGTACTATATATTTGTCTTTGGCATGTTACAAAATGAAACATGAGAACTGAGTATTTGTGGACTCTCTGAACCATCTTCACAAAACAGTGTTTTGAGGTGCCAGCCGGAAAGACACTTGGTTGCACCAGCTTCTACACTGATTGAGGCCCAGGCCGGATATTGGCATGTCTTTGTGGGCTGGATGAGATATGACGCCTTAGTGCAGGCTTCTCCACCACAGCACTCTATTGACATTTTGGACTGGATGATTCTTTGTTGCACAGGAGACTGTCCTGTGCATGCCAGGATGTTTGCTTAGCACTGGCCCTGGCCTCTACTCTCTGCATGCCACTAGCACCCAACAAAAACGCCATGGCCAAAAATGTCTATAGAGCTTGCCAAATGTCCCCTGGGGGCCCAGATTGCACCTGGTTGAGAACCATGGAGCTCAGTTTATCAGCATAGAGTGAGTACCCTTCTATTAAGGCTATGGGAGCATTAGCTTTGCATGTTAAAGGGACAGGTACAAGTGTGTTCAGCTCATGCTTCTGGAGTCAGATAACCTGGGTTCAGATCCAGTTTCTGCCAGACCTCCATTTCCTAATCTGCAAAATGGGAATGATGCTATTAATAATAGTGCCTGTTTTCAGAGGTGGTGGGGAGATGAAGTACCATCAGGTCTGTGATGAGGTGGGCAGGGCAGTGGCACACAGACTGATACATACAAGCAGCTGTTTTTAACTGAGAACTATGTGAAGTACTCGTTTATAGATTTCGAATCTGCCTTATTCCGGCATGCGTTGTATATTTTTTATTTCCTGTCAAGAATATCACACATGATAAATTTGATAACGTGGACTATCTTTGCTGGGTAACAGAGATTTATGACTCCTGTTGGTTGCTGTTTACATTTCTCTTATGTCATTTGAAAATCCTGCCTTGTCCTTGTAGCATTTTTCTGAGGTTGTGTCTTACTCCTCGTTGTCTCCTTAGAGCGCTGTGCAGGAATGCCTGGGCGTAGTAGGTACACGGCAGGGGAGTGTGTTTACATACTGCATACTGTGGGCAGAAAGGGAACAGAGTATACGAGTTTGCATTTTTTTTCAAAACAGCCTGTTTCACAGCATTAGAGGCCAGTATGTATATTTTTTAGTACTCATCCAAATAATTTGAGATAGGCCTTCAATCCCTATGTAAACTTGATTTTCTTTCCCAGGTATCTCATGTTTTGATTTCAGTTCTCCTTCAGCACATGAATTTGTACCCTGTCTTAATGACTGTGGCATTGCTGAAACAATGGATAAGCATAGTTGGGCTGGTTTATATGTATGTGATTGTCTTCTAATTTTCAAGATGCTTGGAGTTTAGTTAACTTATTATTACTATTTTTAATGACAAGTAGTGTTATCCACTGGATTATAACATTTTTTCAGACTTTGACAGTTGTCATGGATTCTTGCCGGGGACTTACCAAAAAAAAAAAAAAATCATTAAACAAGCATTTTCCTTCTTGTAGATACATGAGCTTGCGCGAGCAAATTTGTTCCTTTCTATTCCCAAACCTTGTGCCTCCCTGAATTTTGAGGTTTCGATGTGACACTAGAATAATAAAGAACTTTGGTTGACAGTCAGAAATTGTTCAAGGCTTGAAAATGAATGTGTGTGTGGTAGTAGCCCGTTCTTGGGGCGGCAGGAAGGTGACTAGGGCTTTGGTGAGGCTACCCTGTAGGGAAGATAGTCTTGTGTCAATAGTTTTTAAGTTGATTCAGTAAGCATTGCTGATGATTGAAATTGAAGAATTGTGAAGACAATTCGTCTTGAGGAACAGAGAGCTGAGAGTGTGCGTCGAGCCGCTGGGAGCAGACATTGACATACGGGCCGTCATCAAACTAATTGTTGTTTGAATTACCTGTTATGATCCGATGACAAATCTGCCTTGCTCCTGCCACTGGAGCAGAAAATGTAGCTTGAATTGGCGTGATGTTAGCAAGTGTAAACTGTACTTCAACAAGATGGATAAACCCAATTATGGGGCAGACCTGTAGAGAGAAAATCCATTTAAATCTCGTAATGTTAAGCAGAGCTGTGTTTAATTCATTTGGACCAATTTGGGAATGATGTATGAGTGTTGGTGAGCATTAGTCAACGGGGGGACCGCTTGGAGGGAAGGGATGTGCGGATGCTGCTGGCCACTTGGGGAGGCAGCTGGGGTGTCGTCTCAGCAGCCTGCACTAATGGCGAGGAAAGGGAGAAATGACAAAACGATGTACTAACTGCCGTCCGCAGAGCAGCGCTGTGTAAATGAACCAATAAGGAAAACATGTGAAGCAGAAATGAGAGGAGGTGTTTTTCCTAAATGCTGCTGA
This sequence comes from Bison bison bison, assembly GCF_000754665.1. Taxonomy (NCBI): domain Eukaryota; kingdom Metazoa; phylum Chordata; class Mammalia; order Artiodactyla; family Bovidae; genus Bison; species Bison bison. The sequence continues at coordinate 17,989,143 of NW_011495018.1, read as the reverse complement.
CAGTCCAAAATATAAAGGAAATTTGAGGTTCCTCTTCTGTGTTTCCAGCTCCCCAATATCCTTGTGGGTTTTTCCAAGCCTTGTAGTAGGAAGCCTAGAAAATGCTCTTTCTAGTTCTTGGATGATGATTTAAGAGAGGAAAAGAGAGCGAGAGAGAAAGAGAGGAAAAAGAACAGCTAAGTTTAAATTGATAATCTTGGGGCATTTGATTCTCTGCTGGAAAGCAGTTAAGAGGGCATGATTATTCTGAAATGCATATAGGGTGCATATCTGGAAGAGAGTTTGAAAGGGCTTGTCTATTTAGACTTTTCTATTATTTTAAAATAGTTATTGAGCGGTAACCCAGCTTTGTGTGTTGTGGGTGCTCAGTATCTACTGGTGAGGTATTCACTGAACATTGGACTTTAGAAAAGTAGAATTTAGAGCTGAAGACTGGTGTTCCCACAACTCAGACTCATTAGGATCTATAAGGACTTTGTCTTCTGGATTTGCCCAGTAGTTTGCATTCCTAGGAATTTTATGATTTATAACTAAAGATTCCTGATGTTACCGCCCCCGCCCCCACCCCCGGTGTTGGTTTGGTCCAGGGCGTTCTTAGAAGACTCCAGTTAGCTTCCTTTTGTTTTGGGAGGAGTTGGTAAAGCCTCCCATTGAGTCTGTTATTGTTTGGTTTTTCTCTTTTGGTTTTGGGTTACTTCTTTCTTTCTTTTGTGGAGTAGACTGGACTTGGACTCTTGGCTTGTTGAAAGGAGCATTTGAAAGACTGGAGTGTGTAAGGAGCTTAGCAGTGAACCACCAAGAAATTCATGGTTGTGCACTCCTGCCCCCAGCCCGTAGATCTGACCATTGGGAGTGCTGGTGTAAATGAAGGTTAAAGTCCTAGGAGGTTTTTTTTTTTTCCTGTAACTGGGGTACAGTTCATTGTATATGGTTGTGGTATATACACTGAGTGTCCATTCCAGGCAATCTTTTTTCCCCAGAGGCAAATTTACTACGATTTTGCTTCCTTTCTTCAACTCCATTGAAGAACCAATCTCAGGATGATGATAAAAAATTAAGACTTTACCAGTATGACCCGATACTGAGTCTGAATATTCTGAACTAGTTTAGCAGTAGAATTTAGGCAGAACACTTTGAGATAATTTAAACTGTCATCTCCACCAAAACCCACCAGCACAGTGAAGCCGTCAGGTTGACCTGCCTGTGGGTAGATCTCCCAGTAATTTCAAAATAAGTAATGCAGCTAAATGAATTTGGGAGAAACATCAAGATGGGCTTCTGAATCTGAACGAAGTTTCTTCGCACTCAAAGAAGGAGCATCCTTTGCATTCCATGAGTTTTATGGGGGCTCTGTCTGCTTTGGCTCGAAAGCGCTTTCAAGATTTATACTCCTGAGGGTAGGGTATAGACAGGGTACACTGGGCAGGCAATGAATCAGGGGGTTTTGGAAAATAGACTCTTAAAGAAAAGAAAAAAGCGTCTATCGAGTGGGCAGAATGGCCTGTTCGTGTTAGGGGTAAGTCTTTTCAGGATCCTGGAGGCTTGCTTTCTTGACTAACTTGTCCCTTTCTGAACAGAATGGAGCTGAAATCTGGCAGTCATGTGCGCAAAGGGGCATTTTTGTGATTTTGATTAGATTCTAAGATATAGTAAAAGACCTAGAAACACTTAAAATATGGTACAAAAATGAAATAGTGAGATAATATCAACTCTTTAGCTTAAAATTATTTTCTGTAGAATTAAAAAATTATGGTATCAAGTTCTCGATAAGAGATTAATTGATGTATGCAATCTATAAGACAATTCAGGAGATGTTTCAGGATTTAGAGAGTTCTTCGTTTGGTTTTTATCCTTAAAATCAAAAGCAAACCTCCCTTCTTCTCTCCTCTTGGTCTCCAGTCACTTAGTTTTTATTTTGGAATCCAGAAGCATTTCTTACTCATTGCTGCAGAAGCCAAGAATTTTCCTGTTAATTAAAAAAAAAAACCCTCACTGACCCAACGTAGGCAGGCAATTTTTGTGTGTGTGTGTGTGTGTGAAAGAGAACTTAAAGGAATGTTCTAAAATGATCCCAAGCTCAAAAGGATGTGTTTAGCAAACCACCAATGTGGTTTGTGCTCCCGATTTTGTTTTGTGTTGTTTTAAAAAACTTGTCACTTGTCACATTTTCACACTGGTGAGTGAACACAGATGACAAATGTCTCCCCACAGAAAACCTGACGTGTGAGGCCATTTGTGTCTGAAGGATTGGCACTCAGGGTTTCTAGAGGAAAAGGCTTCAGTCACATGGTAGACCCTTTTTCCTTGGAGGGGGTCCCCTTGCCTGCCCTGCCCCCCAACCAAAAAAGGCAACTAAAAAAAAAAAAGCTGTGTTTCACTCTGGTGGCTTTTTAGTTGGGTTACATTTGCCAGTTTATCTTCATCAAAAAGTAAATCTGAATATACTTATCATTTCCCCAGAAGCACGCTACTCCTGCTATGATTTTGTCATTTTAGGAGAGTGTAGGAAAAGCACCAAAATCCTCATTGTAGGCTGAGTTGGGTGTCCTGCGTCCACAACTGTTTTTGAAAAAAATTATTTATTATTTGGCTGCACTGGGTCTTTGTTGCAGCCTGTGGGGTCTAGTTCCCTGACCAAGGATCGAACCTAGGACCCATGCATTGGGTGTGTGGAGTCCTAACCACTGGACCACCAGGGAGGTTCCTTTTTTAAAAAAATAATAATAATAGCGAGAGTTATCTAGTGTTTTCTTCTTCTGCTCTTATTGGAATTTTTGGCCCAAATGCTTCTCTCCGGGTCCCTGGTTTTGCATAGCAGTTAAAGGAGCCCCGACAGTGACTTGCACGTGATGGGAACGGATGAGCTGACATGTAGAAAGTGCACACACGAAACCACATGCCCCATGCAAAGCAGATATGGTTTTGATTTCGACCTCCGTGGTTCTGTTATCGTTGCTTTTTCCGTGAGAGTGGATTTTTATCTTTCGACCGACTTCTGGTTCCCTTCATGGTTTGTGGTTTCTAGTTGCCATCACGGCTTGTCCACTTGGCTGCTTGGGAACCAGAGGTACCAGGGTTTCTGGGTTGTGGGAGTCTGAGGACAGGGAGCCTGGGGATGGCTTTCTCCAGGAATATTGAGATTGAAGATCTTGCCTGGAGCCCCGGTGCCCTGGCAAGTGGCTACAGAGCCATTGTTCCCGTCCTGGTCACAGGCTCCCCACCTGGGGCTTCTCCTCTTTCTTTCTGTGTTAGTTATGTAAGGCCTCTAAGGACTATTTTGGAAACATCTAGACCAACTTGTGATTGATCTTCCTGTTCTCTGAATTTCCTCCGATTCTCTTGCTCTCTCCTCTTGTCTCCTTTGGCAGGAAGTATTTTTTTCCTCATTAACGAGTTTCCAGGTCAGAATTTCCCATCATGTATGAACTTTTCTTTATCCCAGCATTTGATTTCCACCCCTTTCTGTTTCTTGATTTTGTTATTTTACATAAAGCCGAAAAGTTTTAAATTGGGCAGATGGCTTCATGGCTCCGTGCCTCAATTTTCGCATCTGTGGAAAATGGGTTTCATAAGCAGGCTTGCCTACTGTGTGGGTTTTTGTGAGATGCTGCAAGGAGATTTAGTCCAGCGCTTGGTCCATGAGAAAGGTTACGTGGTGTCATTACTGTTACCAATTGGGTGTCCTGGGAAACCCATCGGCCCCATGCAAACGGGGATAGTGGATCACCCTGGCCACATGGCTGTTAACACTCTTGCCGAGGTGACAAGTGGTGATGTACTGTATCACACACCTTTTTCTGCTTTTTCTTCCCCCCTTGCCGACAAAAGAATCTGGCTCTGAGTGACTTCTCCTGTAAGAGAGTGGGTCGAGTCAGGAGGCCAGAATATCTTTTGAAGAGCCCTAGGGTGGAAGAGTCTGTTTTGTGACATAATTTATCTCCCTGGGGAGGGCAGACAAAAAACCGATCGGGAGACTGGACTTCGAATTATTCAGCTTCTGATGGGCATGAAATTAGTGACAGCAAGACAGGAATTTGTGGCCTTTTAGTCCTAGGGCCTGCTCTCTTCTTTGGGCAAATTTCTATTGCTTTGAACTTCATTAAAGAACATAGATTTTAAAAGGCATCTTTTTGGGGCCTTGAAAGGCAGAGGGGCTGGCTCCTGGCTTGTGAACCCAATAACGCTTACTTCTTTCTTTCTTTATAAGGGAGTTTCCTAGGGCCGCTGTGGTCAGGCTGTTGTTTGTCTGGATTTGTAATAAGCATGTAACAGCCCCCTCCTCCTGCACTTTGCCTCAGAGACAAGCAACCCTAATGGGTTACTGAGGGCAAGAGGCCTGAAAAGCCTGTGATTGGAAGCCAGCTGCTCCGGGACTCTGGGTGCCAGCACCCATGGGGGAAGCGGGTAGCATCTCTGCAGCTGAGTCCCTGCCCACAACACAGGTCCCCTCGCTGGAACTTTCCTGGGAGGTTCTCCTGGGCACAAAATCTGCTAGTGGACGAACTCAGGTCTGTTCACACTTCCACTTGGGCAAAAGTGATACAGCCAGGAGCTTGTCCGGATGATTTATTCTCAGTGGAGGTTCAGAAATGACATTGGTTCTCCCAATTGGCTTGACAGCAGCCATTGTTTCTAACACCTCCTGGTTCCGGAAGGTCCAGTTCAAACCTCCCTGTTTTGCAGGAGGTCAAATTGACACACAGGGCTGGGAGACTGGTCTGTTATCATGGCTCTCTCTCTTGAGCTTTTTCAGAGGCCAAAATGAAAAGAGACAGTGAAATATAAGAAGTCAGAAATCAGTCAGTGGACTTTTTTTTCTCTTTGGGAGATGTAAAACAATGAATGAGTGGGTTTACACTCTCCGGCCCTTCCACCTCCCTTGAAAAAAAAAAAAAAAAGACTTGTATTGAGCAGATTTGTTCATTAGAAAGGTATGGAATTTTTGTTGGTGTTGGCCAGACCTTTGTAGCTGGTCAGTGGCCTTGGGCTGCAGAGGTGCTTGCATTTTTCCTGCCTCCTTCCTCTGTCGTTGGTAGCATCCTGGCTGGTGCTATAGCGTTTATCCAGAGCAATGCTGGACCTTTTTAATTGGTCAGTGCCCCTAAGTGATGATTTATTCCATACCTCTCAGAAATGTCTTAATTTACTTCATCTAATAGTTTTGCCTCCTTTCTCTGCCCCCCTCCCCCCAAATTAACACCAATCGCAAAACTCTTTCCCCAGGCAGCACTTGGTGAGGCAAGGCATTTTCCTCTAGGGAGGACTTTGTCTTTGGGAAGGCAGTAGGGAAGAATTAATTAAGGCAGAGGATGCAGCTTCATAATTAGAGTGAGGGGTCCAGGAGCTCAGAACACAGCTAGGTTTGAAGACACTGCATTGTCTGGCTGTGCAGAGCTTTCTTCTCTGGGTCTCAGTTTGCTCATCTGTGTAATGCCTCCATAGGACGTGCACGGTGGTGGGAAACTGTGAAAGTGCCTTTTTAACAGGAGTTCAACAATTTTTGCTGTAAAAAGAAGACATTCTAGATGATGGATGAGGGCTCGGGCACTCAAGTTAGACACAGCTGAGATCTCAAATCACACCCATTTAGCGCATGCAGGGTCTTGGCCAGTTCTGGAACCTCCCTAACCACAGCACTTTTATCTATAAAACAGGAACAAAAGGGATGTCAGAAGATTAAATAGGAAAACATGCATACAGTGGCCAGTGTTAAGTATGGATCTGCAGTGGTTACTTTTATTTAAAGGGGATGGTGTCTGTCTGCCTACCAGGTTCTAACTCTTGCTGAGGTACCAGTTCATTTTGCTGCTAATGAGGTGAGTGGACAGGCATCTTGGTTGATTTTCATGCCATCTTTTCTGGTTACATTGTTTCTGCTTCTCAGAAGTATCAAGAGATGAACTGGATTCTCCTTGTCAAATAGATATTAAAAAGAGGACTTACAGCTTCAGGATCATTCTATAGCAGGAGACAAATTCATTTTGCTGCTCAGGTTTTAACTCGTGTTTTCGTTGTTCCCCTCCCCCCAACCACATACATAAACACATACATTGATTTCTTTCTTTTTTTTCTTGTATTACTACAAGGATCAGTTTCTTCTGGCTTAATTCCAGAAATAACATGCCTGTCTTTTTTCATCGTTGAAGAAAAACAGTCCGAAGGCACTATAATTCCTTAAATTGGATTTCAATTCTTGATCCCCTTATGTTCGGTAAACAGAGTGTTCTATGAAACGTCATTGTTTAGGAGCAAGAGGCTGGCAGCCTTGCTTTTTTTTTTTCCAGAAGGAAAGGGGCTGTGTTGGAGACTTCTGGGGTGATGCTGTGGTTGGGGTCCCATAGAGGTGAATTCCATCTTCACTTGGGATGCAGACATGAATCCCTTTCCAAAAAAATTGGGAGGGCTGCCTGTCAGTGAGTAGAGCGTAGCTTGGGAAGAAGCCTGCAGTTGTGTGTGTGTGTGTGTGCTTGGTAACTCTATTAATGCCATGGGCAGCCGCCACTTGAAAGCCTTGGGATTCCTATATTCAAATCAAAGGCACCCAGAAGCCAAGATAAAGGGGACAGTATGATCTTCAAAGATGAGGGGATAAAAAAGTAGTGGGAAATATTTTCTGGGTAATTCTGCACCCCCTCCCTTTTTTAAAGAAATATTAAGAGTGTCAGTGGCTTCCTCTCACTTGGTGCTGAGGCTCCTCCGATCAAGCCGTTGCAGTTTCTGAAGCCGGAGATGGATGACTAGGCGAAAGCCAAAGGCAAATGTCTTGGGCTGGTTCTGAACTCGTGGAAGAGTGAGTCAGCCCAGTGTTTCTCAGGGTATTTCTTCCTCTCTCGCCTTTCTTCCTTTCTCTGAGCCAGTTTCACTGTGAGAGTGCAGGCTTGGCACCCACTTACCCAGGAACTGATTAGTTCCTAAAAGAAGCAGTGAGTTGATTGCTTACAGAGATGATGTAAGCTTTGCTCTGGGGTACATCAGCTTGGATTTCTCATGCTTTATCTTATAAAGCCTAAATTAACAGCTGGTTTGGTTTGAGTTCTCCGGGATCTGACTAAGGGATTAGAGTCCATTCTCAAGTGAGTCAATCTAGTTTAATTTATTTCAGGTCTATCAAAAAAGATCAATCAAAGCTCTTTTGAAAGTAAAGCTATAATCGGCCTGCACACTTAGAAGTCACTGTTGCACTTATGTTTCTCTCTGGTGGAGAAGTACTCAGGCTGTGGTTCAGAGGATATGTTAGGGCCTTTTCCATGTCCCTCCCTCTTCCGCGTGGCCTCCACTCCCCCACCACGAAGATTTTGAGAAGGTGCCAAGTTCGAGAACTCCACCCAGGTGGGTGCTGCCCTGACCTCCTGCTCCCTTTTCTTTGGTGATGCTCGATTCCTGGTTTGGAATAATTGAATTCCTTTGTTGTTCAGTCGCTCAGTTGTGTCTGACTCTTTGCGACCCCATGGACTGCAGCATGCCAGGCTTCCCTGTCCATCACCAACTCCTGGAGCTTGCTCAAACTCATGTCCGTTGAGTCGGTGATGTCATCCCACCATCTCATCCTCTGTCGTTCCCTTTTCCTCCTGTCTTCAATCTTTCCCTGCATCAGGGTTTTTTTCCAGTGAGTCGGCTCTTCGCATCAGGTGGCCAAACTTACGGAGCTTGGGCTTCAGCATCATTCCTTCCATTGAATGTTCAGGGTTGATTTCCTTTAGGATTGACTGGTTTGATCTCTTTGCAGTCCAAGGGACTCTCAACCTGAACAAATCCAGTCCATTTGATGTCACTGGTATTACTTCTGGGCTTTCTCTTGCAGAGATGGGTGGTTGAAGGTATGCTTTGAATTCTATTTTTTCCAAGATGTCTGCAGTGGGTATGCAAGGCTGAGGTGAAGCACTCTCAGCTGTGGTTGATCTAGGGTTTTGTGAGCCCTGGGAGTTACAACTAGAGTTGCCCATTTCTTTTGTTTCCATTTTGAAAACACTTATTGGCATCTGCTTGTCACTAACAACTCTTCTACATGATACATCAAGAGGAAGATGAAGAATAACGAAGTGGTTAAAGGCTTGCCTCTAGAGTCCGACAGCCCCACCTCTGAATTCTGGCTTTGCTGTTTTGAGACTTTGTATGATCTTGAGCTGGTACCTTCCTAAACCTCAGTTTCCCTGCCTGTAAAATAAACACAGTAAAAAATATTCTTCCCTCCAATTAAAATAAAAAATAACAAAGGAAAAAAAAATTCTTCCAAGGATTATGGTGATAACAGAATGAAATAACATTGTGGCTTTTGCCTTTATTTTGGTAAAGAAACACTTCAGGGGAAATATCATGAAGCTGAAGCTCCCCCCATGCCCACAGCCCTGAATGCATTCAGCAGAAATAGACTCTTTATTTGGGTCTGCAGTGTGTCCATTACTCTAGGGATGCCTGGATGCAATGGCATAGCCCCTGCTCTGTAGGGCTCCACAGTCTTTCGGGAGAAGAAAGTGCTTAGCAGAGTAGGGTGTCTGGAACTGTGACTCCCTGCCTTCGGTGCCACTCACTTTGGTCCAAGGGTTTCTTTTCGTCTGTCTTCCATTTGACTGAATGGAAACGGTGTGAGTCTCTTTCTGTCTGCCTTTCTGTCCGCTCATGGTTCCTGTAAGTCACTCACCCTTCTGTTTTTCTTAACTTCCCCCTGATCCCCCAGGTTTGAACGTTTGCCTTATCACTGGCACATATGTGAGTCCTGCCTCAGTTTTTCTATCTATGAAATGAGATGGCTGTGTGATAAGGGTAGGGTAAATACCTCATGTTTGAGGTGTTTTTGTGGTTCTCTTGTGTATGGGAACTGAGGCTTTGTTCGCTCGGCAGTCATCACTGCAGGAAGAACTTTAATACGAGTAGCAAAGTAGCAAAAAGAGAAGAGAATAGATGTTGTTTGTTGAACATTAGCTGTGTATCAGTTTCTAGAACGTGCCGTATAATTTTAAACTGAATGCTCAGGGCAACTTTGTGCATCATCCCCATTTTACAGATGAGAAAACTGAAGAAAGTTAGGGGACTTTCCCCCAAATACATGGCTAGTAAGTGACCACACTGTGATTTGCATCTGGGCCTGGTTGGATGCTGTGTAGTTGTTACTTTGACATGGGAATGGAAGGCTGCTGCTGGGAATATGGCTGGGTTCTTCTTTGGAAACATGTACCTTGGGGGTGAATTGGAATCCTTTTGCAAGTGAGTAATCGGATGTGGTTGCCCATATCTGCCTTTAAAACAAAAACCTCTTTTCCCCTTCAAGGTCCAGTGTAGATCTGAGTCTGGGCTGAATTTCTCCGTTTGGTGGGCATGGTCGAGGCCTTGCTTGTGGGCCCGTGGGTACCTTCCGAGTCTGCGTGTGCCTGACCCTGGTGATGATCAGCAGCCTCAGGTGTGGGTCTCCTGTGAAACCCCTCTTTCCTGTCTCTGCCTCTGGGGTTAACCATTAAGAAAAAATAGCCAGAGCACTTTGGAAAGTCACATGCTGAGTTTCTCCTATGTCCTAGAATCTGTCTTAATTCATTTTCCCCTTTGCTTTTGCTTTCAGAGGAAAGGAAAAAAAAATTTGATAGTCAATGCTAATAATTGTGGCATGTAATGTAATTGGAAGTGTTTCATTGACATGCTCATGAGAGTTTCCAGCTCATCTTCGGCTTGGATGTAGCACTAGACTTGCCTTGAGTGTCTTGTACAAGCCTTTGAAGCAGGTAGACCATATTATAAATAGGCGCGTTGCTATGGTGAGGATGGCAGTCCTTGCTTGCTGTGGGTAACCTTTTCTACCTTCTCGGACACTGTTTTAAAACAGCAGCATGATAGCATTTCATCTAATTTGGACCGAGGTGGGGGTAGATGAATCAGTGAGATTGAGGTCTGAACATTTTTTTTTTTGAAAATGATGTTTTGGGGGTTTCAGCTCACCTAGCGCTATGGAATATTTTGTAGATCGGGCTTTCTCATGATTTATTTAGAAATATGTTTTCTAATGGATGGGGTGAGGGGATGGTGGTAGGTAGAGGGCTGGGCTTTCTTCTCTTTCCCCCTCCTTCCTTCCCCAAGCATTTCTGCAAATTTGTTGGCTTTGATGCCCAGCAGCTCGTACAGTGAAATGAAAGTTCAGGTTGGCATGATGTAGGAATGATTATTCTGAGTAGTGTGTTTCCATTACTGTTAATAATATAAAGACAATTGCCTGCCTCTCAGTACTCCTGCACGTGGCCCACAAATAGTTATTTCTCCATGGAGTCGGACACACAGCAATGGGGTCTGGAGTGTTTTATTAGTGTCTGTCCTGCAGATCCCCAGGGCAACTCAAATTAGACAGATTTATTTTTTATTTTTCCCCGTTGCTTGAAGGACACCTTTTAATTATGGCCATTAAATATCAGAGCAGCTTCAGGTTGGTAAAATTTATTTCCCCTCCCCCAGCCATACTTTCTAATTCCTTAAATTTGGGAGCAGGCACACAATCTCACGATCCGAAAGAATGTTAACAATTAACTTGACAGGTGCTTCTAGTTCTTTCACATTTTCGAATGTGCTTCTCACCTTTGAAATAGGAGTAGTGCTTCCTTACTCATCCAGTGGGAAGTTTAAAGCACCACAAGGGACAACGTGTGGTTGAAGCCCTCTGGGAAGAAGTGCTGCTGCTGCTGCTGCTGCTGCTGCTGCTGCTGCTGCTGCTGCTGCTAAGTCGCTTCAGTCGTGTCCGACTCTGTGCGACCCCATAGACGGCAGCCCACCAGGCTCCGCCGTCCCTGGGACTCTCCAGGCAAGAACACTGGAATGGGTTGCCATTTCCTTCTCCATTGCATGAAAGTGAAAAGTGAAAGTGAAGTCGCTCAGTTGTGTCCAACTCTTCGCGACCCCATGGACTGCAGCCTACCAGGCTCCTCCATCCATGGGATTTTCCAGGCAAGAGTACTGGATTGGCTTGCCGTTGCCTTTTCCGGAAGTGATGTTAGGCAGGCATTTAAACGTGAGACCGTTCTGTGTCTTTTGGTCACAGTCTGAATCCTGTATTTTTATAGCTCAAAGCTGCCTCTTGCCTTCTTGGAAGCCCCATCAAGGTGGGCATTTCTGTGTCCTTCCTCAGGAACCCTCAGGTACTGGATCTCTCCTGGCCAGGCAGAGGGGCCCAGAGCTGTGGCTTCTCTCAGCACCTTTGGGGCCTGAGTTTCCCTCTCTGGGAAGTGGGGGTGTGGCAGAGATCTTATTAGTGGAGTACCCATCCTGCATTCAGGTTCCTGAGGGGTTCAGAAAACAGGGGCTCCCCTCCTCCAGGTTAGGAAAAGCCATGGGGGAGTGTCTCCTGTTGCCCAGAGGGCTCAGGGTGTGACCCCTCAGCCGGGATGGTCCTCTTCGCCAGCCTGGACTGCCTGGCACCTTGGGCAGAGATCTCCCTGGGGAAGGCGGCAGGGGCTTTGGGAGGAGAACTCTGGCTTACTGTGATCACCTGGCCTCAGGCTAGTGAGCCTGTGGCTTCTGCCTCTGGTTCCCCAAGAGACCTCGCCTGGGTCAGGAAGGAGGACAGAGGTGGTTGCCGGGGCCACCGGGGAGATGAAATGCCATGGGGGCCAGCACTGTGCCAAAAGCCGGGCAGCATGTAGACCTGAGGATGGACTGGCCTATGTATGTATTTAGAAGTATTTCTAGACTAGGGTAACCTCACTGGCTAAAATGCGTGTCTGAACAAGAGCCCCGTTGTTCGTTCAAGCCCTGCTGCACTGGCGGGATGCGGGCAGCTTGGCCTGGGGTGGGGCGGGCCCCGATTCCCTCCAGGACGCCCCATGCCAAGCCCAGGAGAGCGCTTCCCATCCGTCGCCTCGGGTGGTGGGATTGGGCAACCTGGCGAGCAGACAATGCACGTCGGTGGCATAGATTCCATTCCACACACCACCCTCGCCTCCTCTACCCAGCCCTGGGAGGGAGGCATGCCCTCCGGGAGACACCCAACCCCAACAAAGAGACTTTTGTGGAAACTGGAGGTGAGAATGCGTGGGCGTTGGGATTCCTGGGTTTGAGTTCCAGCTCACTGCCAATCGCCTGGGCGCTGGGCTAACATTTCTGGAATCAAAAAGAAGTGCAGCCTGCCCAGGGAGGCCTCCTGAGCTAGACGCTGCTGGGCTCTACGCTTGCATTGTCTTCACCAAGGGCTTGGAGCGCCCTGGAGGAGAGGGAATCGTGGGACACGGGATGGGAGGTGGTTAGAGCATCCTGTGGAAGGCTCCAGGCTCTGCCCTTCCCCCACCCCCCAGGCCTCTCCTGGAGTAATCTGCATTGATCCTTCTCTGAGATTCTGGAATGAAGTGTTAGGTCATTATGCTTCAGGCTTTTGTGATCAGAGAACTCTTACCTTGTTGAAAATTGAGATTTCTTGTGTGTCCTCTTTCTACCCCATTTACTGATCAGAATCTCTGAAGGCAGGACCTAGGAGTGTGTCTTTAGGAGTAACACGCTTGTAAAGATGCTTTCTGCCGTGGGCTGCCTCCTGCTCCCCGCCCTGAGTTGGACCAGTAGCTCTCCTGAGATATGTATATTTACAGTCCATATGATTCTCTGAAAGTGTACAATTTGATGATTTGGGGTATATTTACAGAGTGATGTAACCATCTACATTATCTTGTCCCAGAAGGTTTTTATCACACACCCAGAAAGGAACCTCATACCCATTAACAATCAGCCCTCATTTCCCCATCCCCTAGCGACCCCTGTGGATTTACCCAATACTTGACATTACATATAAACAGAATCATAAGATATATAGCTTTTTGTGTCCTGCTTCTTTTGCTTAGCATCATATTTTCAGGGTTCCTCCATCTTTTAGCATATATTAGTTTTTCATCCCTTTTTGGGGCCAAATAATATTCCATTATGTGTGTATACACCACATTTTCTTTATCCATTTATTGGTTTTTGTATGGATGTATGTTTTCCTTTCTCCTAGGTATATACCTATGAGTGGAATTGCTGAATTTTATGCTATTAATAGCTCTACATTTAACTTTTTTAGGAAGAGCCAAATTTCTCAGACTTTGGATTCTGTGATGTGCCCTGTTGTGTTGGGCAATATGTGACTTCTCTTTGCCAGAGACAAGATAAAGATTGCCTCTTAAAAAAACAGGTCACGTTAAATTCCGTGCCCCCCCTCCCCCACCCCGCCTCTCGCCTGCCCCAGGCATTGGTTTAATTGGATGGATACCATCAGTTACCCTCCTGTAACCCAGGGCGCTTTTGACCCCAGCTGCGTGATCCAGTCACCTGGAAGCTTCTAGAAAATAAAAGCTTCATCTCCAGATCAGTTAAATCAGAATCTCTAGCTACTGGAGTTTTGACCTGAGTTTTCACAAGTCAGTATTGCGTCTTTCTCTCCTTTCTCCCAAGGGTGAGAAGGAAAGGCAGAGAAGGAGTTGTTGGTGCTGAGTAGAAAGAGTCTAGGAAGGTCCCAACGCCCTTGGGTGTAAATGGGAACCTGGGACTTGGGCAGGGAAATGGGAAGAACTTGTGAGAGGTGACCTGTGGCTGGGATGGGGGAGGGGAATCTCTTAACCTCTGTACAGTTTGGCTGTAATTATTTTTGAGTTGAAGCACATAATTACCCATAGAGAGGACTGCTGAGAGAGTCCTTGCTTCCTTGACCGTGGCTGGACTTGGTTGTTGCGAGGTGGTCTTTCTGTCTCAGCCTGGGGGCGGAGCACCAGGCGACCACCCCTGTCTCCTGCAGGGGTGGGACTGAGGAGGGATGGGGAGCTGCTGGCACTGCTGGGTTTTACCGTGGTGGCCTTGGTGCAGGGGTGGGACTGAGGAGGGATGGGGAGCTGCTGGCAGTGCTGGGTTTTACTGTGGTGGCCTTGGGCATGTCACCACATGCCGGGAGCTTAGAGGGAGGGACCGCCCCAGGAGGACCTTTCACCTGGGCTGCTCTGTGGATCAGGTCATCTTCTCCTAAGCCTCCCACTGCCGGGTGTCGCGGTGAAATTGGTGTAAATGTCACTCTATCTGCATTTGCCTCTCTGAAGCTTCCTCCCAGGGGTCCTCGCCTCCTTAGGACTGCTCCTTGGTTTCCCTCTGTATAGTGGTCACTCACTGGCTGGCATCTTCCGTTACCTGTGTTGTCCCTTCCCCACCTGGAGGTTCACACAGGGGGGACAGGAAGTGTCAGTTCATTGCTTTCTCCTCATTGTCTGGGGGCTCCAGAAATACCCTGAGTAACTGAATTATTGAGTCTTTACCTCAAGTATCCAATGACTGGGGATGTAGCTTTGAGCCTCTGGGAGCTGAGACCCTTTTCTTTTATTTAATAAATTATATTCAAGAAGAAATAATAATGGTCAACATTTTTTTTTTTAAACAACAGATAAGCCCACTTTATTGTTTATTAAAAAAATATGAGAATCAGGAGTTTTTGTAGTATACCTCTTTTGGGGCATACGTGAACAGAAAAAGTTTGTGCCACATAAAAGGCATTATCAGATTGAACTAGGAAACTGGAAGTGGGATGGCAGTTGTTTAAGGGGATTTAAAAAATAACATTTATTTAACTACCATGTCATTTTCTGATACTTTATAAATATTAGTCTGGTCAAAAAATTTGTTCCAGTTATGGAACAATCTGACCCAATAAATAATGGTTAACATTTATTGAAAAACCTGTGTCCTGCATGTGGCTAAGGACTTTATTATCTTTGTTATACCTTATATCACAGTCCCTCAAGTTTGGTGGTCATGGACAGCCTCCCGGTTTATAGGGTGAGGAGCAGGTCAGTAGGAAGTACAGCCTAGATTAGGGCTCTGATGCCACTTTAGAGCTCTTAGATCTCTGTTGCCTATAGGGAGGGAATTAACAAAAAGAATCGTGTGCATTGGAAAAAAAAGATACTTGGGGAGGGGGAAGATGGTAACCAAAATGATTTGTGCTTCCTGTCGAAGGTATTTGTTAGGGCACCAGGAAAAAACTCTGCCTTCAGTGATACCCAAGGTGATGCTAAATTGGTTTTTGCCTAAAAGCCAGAAAACCGGTAACGTGCTGGTCCACGTGCCTAGGATACTGATCCTGGCCAGTCAGTGGAGAGAGCTGAGTAAGAGCCTGGCCCCACCGCTCCCCCTGCCCGTCCCCCACCCCC
>NW_011495018.1:17973771-17973918 GCF_000754665.1 Bison bison bison | reverse complement strand
GTCAACCATCACCCAAGACCTGGGCTTCCTGAGCGTTGGGTTGACGGCCACAGGAAGCAGCGAGTCCAAACCTCAGTGAGGCCCTTGGCAGGGGCTGGAGTACTCACCGGTGATGCTTATCCAGCAAGGCCAGGCCGCGGCTGGCCA
>NW_011495018.1:17969889-17973582 GCF_000754665.1 Bison bison bison | reverse complement strand
GGTGCTCGCTGGGCACCAGCACTCAACATGTGTGAAGCCAGCAGGCTGATGTGGGGTGTGCAGTGTGCCAGGTTAGGGCCTTCTACCAGAAAGGGGGCAGACGGACTGTTTCAGTTACCTCCTTGTTTTCAGATCAGGAACTGAAAGGGAGACGAAGGTCATAGCTCCTCAGTGGCGGAGCTGTGGCTAGAGCCCAGGGTTCTAGAGGGGAAACTTCTGCAGGTTTGGGGTACTTTGCAAGGGTCTTCTGTCTTCTGAGACCCTGTGTTCCTCAGAGGTTAGAATTTATTTGGGGGAAGGATAAAACACAAGAGGTGGGGTTCCTGCTCTGCAACGATTGTGGAGGGTGATGAGGGTGGTGGTGTGGAGCTGAGCTGAAATCCAAGTGGTTCTAAGGAGTTTAGTGAGACCCCTGCTTAGGTATCCTTTTCTTCAGAAAATAACAAAGCAATTAAGTTTCTGAAGAGATCTTGAAGCCTGTTTGCTGGGGGCTTTGTAGCTGCTGCTGTTGCTAAGTCGCTTCAGTCATGTCCAACTCTGTGCGACCCCATAGATGGCAGCCCACCAGGCTCCCCCTTCCCTGGGACATGGTGAGTTGGGTATTAATTTCCTCCCTACTACCTGCTATTGGGTAAGTGACTCAGCCTTGGCAGCTAGACATCTGTGAGAATCATCTGCAGCTGGTAGAGCATTTCTCAACTTGGAGGGGACCTTAGTCTAACAGGGTGGGTTGGCTTACATAGACCACAGGTCCATCAGCATCTGAAAAAGTAGATGGAGGGACTTCCCTGGTGGTCCAGTGGTTAAGACTCCGATCTTCCACTGCAGGGGCACAGGTTTGATCCCTGGTTGGGGAACAAAGATCCTGCATGCTGCATAGTGTGACCAAAAAATAATAAAAATTATACACACACACACACACACACACATATATGAAAAGTGTAAGTGTTTTGCTCAGTTGTATCTGACTCTTTACAACCCTGTGGACTGTAGCCCGCCAGGCTCCTCTCTCCATGGAATTCTCCAGGCAAGAATACTGGAGTGGGTTGCCATACCCTTCTTCAGGAGATCTTCCTGACACAGGGATCAAACTCAGGTCGTTTGCATTGCAGGCAGATTCTTTACTGTCTGAGAAACCAGGGAAGCCCCTGTATATAAGCAGTGGAGAAATTATGGTTTGTCTTGGTTTGAGTTGTGATGTTTTGTTTTGAAACTTTAACATGAAGGGAGTGATGTGAGGGGTGTTTTGGTCATCTGCAGGGCAACCAGATGAAAGCTGAGCGGTACCAGGCCTGAGGTACCCCACCATGGCTTCCCTGGTGGCTCAGCTGGTAAAGAATCCTCCTGCAATATGGGAGACCTGGGTTCGATCCCTGGGTTGGGGAGACTCCCTGGAGAAGGGGATGGCTACGCACTCCATTATTCTTGCCTGGGGAATCCCCATGGACAGAGGAGCCTAGCGGGCTGCAGTCCACAGGGTCGCAAAGAGTCAGGACCAAGCACACACTAGGCCTGAGGGGTTTATTGTGAGAGCCTTGGGGAGGTGGTGATGATGCCGTTGGTTGATAGCCACATGGCCATCCCCCAGAGGCTGCAAAGGAGAAAGAGGCCCGTGGGCCTCTCTGGGAAGGGCCTTGTTGAGCTGCTGCTTTCGGGGAGAGGATTGACACCCTTCCCCCTCCAGGGAGGAGGCCGAGGACCAGCCCACCGAGTGGTTGCACCTTCAGAGTGCCTCCTGGTCTCATCCACTCTGTCCTGCCTGTCGGGATTGCCTTCTCAGACCCGGAGTCAAGCTCCACGAGATTCTGTGTTGGTTTCTTTTCCTGTGGAGCTGGGGTGTTATACTGAGTCCCAGTCCCTTACCTCGTGAATGCTCTTGGAGGTGAGCATTGTCCTCTCTGAGCAGTTTTATCAGCAACCCAGTATTGTAAGCTAATCAATCATACCTGGCCTCCTTCCACATGGACTTTATTCTGGTTTCCGGTGTGTTATGTTTATGGAGGAGATGGTTAATTATCTGCCTTGACAATTAAAAGAAAAGGCGCAGGGAGGGATATTCTGGATTTATTCTAGAAGCTGCAGAGAGAAGGATGGGGGCTGAGGGGAGGGGAGGAGTCCTTGGTTGTGGGAATGGCCCTGGCCCAGGCCACCAGAGCCTAAGTTCTGTTCATGCTTAGTTACTTACTGGTTGTACAAACCAGCCTTCTGGATTTATTTATTTTTATTTGTAAATTGAGTTGGACTAAAAATATTCCTTAGTTTTTCATATACAAAGACCAAAACTCCCCTATTTTTTTAAGTGTAAATTTTCTTGAAGGGTAGCATTCATGAAAGGAAAAGGAGCGGGGGTAAAGCTGTATGGAGCAGGGGAGATGCCAGAGGGCAATGCTGATAGGAGAAAGTGTTTGCCAGCCCAGGGGATGAGAAGACCCTTTTTTTTTTTTTTTTTTTCATTTATTTATTTGGCTGTGCCAGGTCTTAGTTTTGCAGTATGGGATCTAGTTCCCTGACCAGGCATTGAACCCAGGCCCCCCACATTGGGAACGCAGAGTCTTAGCCACTGGACCACCAGGGAACTCCCGAGAAGACCCATTTTTAAGTGGTAAAAATTACACAGACTCTCCTCCCTTCATCAGACCTTAACACAACCCTCAGTCACCAGGTGGTTACCGAGCTAAGCCCCTGATAGACATTTTGCAGTTCCATTGCTGCTTGAGGCACACGCCTTTTCCAACTGAGCCAACACGGGCACAGGAAAGGCAAGAGACTTGCTCAGAGTCACACAGAAAGGAAGGGCTTAGAAGCCCGAGCGCTTAGCTGCTGCGTCTCTTCTCATTAATATTCATGTCTGTATTTGCTGACGGGGAACCGTATGCCGTGACCACAGGCTCCTAAGAATTTGGTTAATTCTTAATTTGGTTAATTCTTCACATGGGCTCATAGTTTGTTAGCCATCACCACATGAACATCGAATGAAGAGGCAGGTTCCACAGAGTGAGAGGTTCTTTCCATGTGCGCTCTACCCGTCTAGCTGGGGGGTGAATGCGGGACCCTGGGAAGCGATGCTGGCTCTGCACGCTTTCCCTGTCTGTGGGGCTTTCTAGCTAATGGGGTTCTCTGCTGCCATCCAGACCTGCATAATGGGCTAATGGAAATGGCCCTGGGTCGCCGTGTCTGTGTACCGTGTGGCTGAATAGGCAGCCAGTCCCTGACCTGAGGACAGCACCCCTCAGCCTAGGAGGTGCTGGACCTGAGGGAGTCTCCGTGGGGTGGGGTCAGGAGCCCTTGGCTTAGCTTGGTGCCCTCCTCCTGGGAAGCTGTCTGTGATCTGCAGGTGCCATCGTGGTTTGTTCTGGGAGGAGAGGGGGAAGCTGCCCAAGACTTGAGTTCCTCTGTGAGGGATTTGAATACAGGTCAGTGAGGTGTGCTGGGTCATCCTCTCCTGGTCTGGATACAAAATTGAACACTGACGTTTCAGTTACTTGTCCCATAGGTGTAAGGCCTGTGTTAGAAAACAGTCCTGGCCTGAGGACTTCCCTGTTAGTAGAACTTAGTGCTGGGAATTCTCTGGTAGTCCAGTGGTTAGGATTTTGTGCTTTCATTGCCGAGGGTGCAGGTTCAATCCCTGGTTGGGGAACTAAGATCCCACAGGGTGTGCAGTGTGGCCCAAAAAAAAAAAAAAAAAAGGAAGAG